>NW_027266289.1:690000-977500 GCF_022045235.1 Haliotis cracherodii | reverse complement strand
AAGATTTCCTTATGGACAGGACACAATACAAAAATATACTGTTGGTCTTCAGGTTTGATACGTTGATACGTTTAATACGAAATATTCTCAATGTGAGCAGAACAAGTTCATTCATAATCACAGCCATTAGTTCATAAATACAAATGGCAAAAACATATTCCGAGGTCAATCCCGCTCAAAGAGGTCATCCTTATATGTTTCTCCATGTAACTGAGCGTGTCAAAATGATTTTTGTACACTACTTATAACGTCGCACTGGTCAGTACCAATGTAGAAACTTACTACTTGTTTACATGTTATATCCCCAAGTTTGACAAAGATATATTTGGAAGACACACATTTAGGTATCTGAATATATCTACATGTGCCTTAGCCTCAGCAGTAAAGAATTAACTATTGATTCAGGAGGAGACAGTTGTGGATCCAACGATGGTGGCACTTGCAACTTTCTCACCATCCTTGGACCCGTCTGTAAAAATGGATCTGTGAGAATCATATTTAGATCGTAATTGGTTATATGATTGTTGATACACCAAAGGATTAGTTTCTGACTATTTTAGCTAGGTTAGAGTGAGGTCTACTTCTGTTTTCACCATCTGCCAGAAGTCCGGAAGGTGATATAATATCCAGATCTATTTTAGCTGCAATGGTGAGTGGAAGAATTCTGATTACATGTGGTAGAATCAAGTTGGACAGATTTCGAAACAGGTTTTCATATTGAGGGTGGAAACACAATTGTAAGCTGGATTTGATTTATTTGAATACAATAAGTAATGTATTGCAGCGAAAGTTTAATGCGGCGCCGTTCGAGTGAAGGTACATCAGCCTCCACATACAAATCGTTCACGGGAGAGGTCCTAAAACCTCCAAGATAGCGCCTGAAGGCCTTGAAGGTGTATTGTATCTAAGTTTTCTAAATTGCTTTTGCCAGCTCCACCATAGACAATGGAACCATAGTCTAGTTTCGAGCGTATTAACGATCTTTACAAGTGAAGGAGGGTTGTCAGATGCCCTCCCCATTCGGAATTTGAAACGACTTTTAACAAGTCGGGAGCCTTCAGGCACTTTGCCTTCAGATATTTTATGTGTGGTAAGAATGTGAGATGAGGGTCAAATATGAGGCCCAGGAATTTGGCCTCTTCTATTACCTTGAAAGGAGTGCCGTCTAATAATAAATCTGAATCCTTATACGGTTTGTATTTATGACAAAAGTGAATACAATTTATATTGGACTTAAAAATTTGAAGCCGTTTTCGTTCGGCCATTTTTGACTTTTTTAAGACACAGCTGTAGCTGTCCTCCTATTGTATTCATATTCTTACCACGACAAGAAATGTTGAAATCGTCCATAAAATGTGAACCATCTAAGCTATTGTTTAATACCTTAGTGTGACTATTAATTTTGATGCTGAAAAGTGTGACTGATAGTATGCTGCCTTGAGGGACGCCCGGATCTTGATCAAATGATCAGACAGCCCACTCGTACTTAAAATTATCTGTTGTTTAACAATTGAGATATGAACTGAGGTAATCTGCCCCTCAATCCAAATTCATGCAAATCTTTTAAAATACCATATTTCACCGTTGTATCATATGTATCGAAAATGATTGATACAGTATGTTTCTTGTTGACAATGGCATTTTTAATAAATGATTCTAAACGCACCAAATGGTCAATGGTACTTCTGTTTTTTCGGAAACCACACTGGATGTCACTAAGGATGTTTTGGGTCTCCAAGTATCATGATTGTTGACCATGCGCTCCATGGTTTTACAAACACAGCTAGTTAATGACATTGGACGGTAATTGGATGGATCTGTATGATCCCGTCCTGGCTTTGGAATAGGAGTAATAATAGCATTGTGCCACGAAGGAGGGACATTTTCGGTTGTCCATATTTCATCAAACATATTAAGTAAAGTTTCCAAACATGAATCGGGCAAGTGTTTCAGGAGCCGATAGTGGATGTTGTCGGCTCCTGCTGCAGTGTCATGAGGGCAGTATGTAATTCATGGAGTGAAAATGTTTCGTTATAGTCCTCATATTATCAAAGTTAAAGTTAATTTTTTTCTTTTCCTGCTGTTTTTGAAACTTCAGAAATTGAGGATTATAGCTTGATGATGAGGAATGGTTTGCCAAAGTGTCACCAAGTTGGTTGGCAATTTCAGATTTAGTAGTTCCACACATTGTGCGGGAATAATTAATTGATTTTACAAAGTTCCTCCAGGATTGACGTTTATTTTGTTTAAAGGTATGTCTGGCGGTGGCGCCCGTCATTTTAATGTTATTCAAGTTGTAGACAGTGGGATGTTGTAAGAAATATTTCTCTGCTTTCTTCCTTTTTTCCTAGCTTCAGCTTTTTAGCTACATTCATTATCAAACCATGCTTTACGTATATGAGGGTTTGCAGAGGACATAGGAATGCTTTCGTCTCCAATAATATTTAATATATCTGAAACAAGTTGTATAGGATCAGGAACATTCCTGAAACTGTAAGGTTTTAGTTTTTGGAGTACATAGTGTTTAGAATAAAGACCAATTGGCCTTGGTAGAGCTCCACCTTGTTGAAGGTGGTTTGTCAGACGGATTATTAGTTGTAAGTATTGTTGAAAAATGGTCACCTCCACAAAGGTCATCATGGACCGACCACTCGAAAATATGTATATCTGTCAGTGAAAGGTCAAGGGCAGAGTATGCACCAGTGGCAGGATGAAGATAGGTATTAGAACCACCATTTATGCACTGAAGATGCACAAATCATTATTTAAGATAAAATCTTCAATGACTTTTCCCTTATTAGTTATTCAATACTCCCCCATAGGGGATTATAACCGTTGAAATGGTCCATGGTGATAGAGGGCTTCGTGAGCTGATCGTACAAAGTCTGAAAATCTGATTGACGGATAGTTGAAGGTGGCAGATACAGTGAACATAATTTAAACACCATGTTCAAAGTAACACGGACAGCAACAGCTTGTAGAGTAAAGTTGAGTAGAACAGGGCTATGGTTTATGCCCTCCTTCACCAGGATGGTAGAACTTTATCACCAGGAGGGGAAAACGAGCGGTAAGAACTGTTCTGACTGATATCAAACAGATCTGTGTTTTTAGGTATGTTTTTGGAGACAAAAAGCTGACGGTTTGAAATCTTTGATTAAAAATTGTATCTCATTAAAAGTCTTCTTAAGACCTTTGCTATTCCATTGTATTATGTTTAGTGGATTCATGGAGGTGTGAACTTGAGGAAGACTTTGTTGTAATTTTATCGGGTTCATGTGGAGATGATTGGTGCTGTTGTTTTTGCTGCTTTTGTTTCAATTTGTTTTCTTTTATTGGATGTTTAACTGGTTCTGGTTCAGGGTTTGGTTTAGGAGTCCGAGACTCAGCATTTTTGACAGCTTTTGGTTTGGGGGAAGATGTCGCAGACGAAGGTGTCACGGCTCTTTTTGTAAGGAAGCGGTTGGCAGTGGCTGACCAAACCCCATGTCAGATCAGTCTGGCAGTTGATAGAGGCAGTGGTGACAGGAGGACGAGAGACTACAGCAGAGTAAGACATGGTAGAGGTTTGTTGCTGTGGTACCTTCAACCATCTGTTTTGCTTCATGGTAGGAGAGATTGTGTTCGATTTCACCTTTTACTTTTTGTAAATCGCGTTTCCACACAGGGCAGGATTTAGATGAGGCCTAATGCTCCCCACCGCCGTTTGATCACTTCACATCCTTCCTGCAGTCAGTGGCCTCGTGCTTGTCACCACAGCGGTAACAAACAACAGACACAATCTAGTGATTGACATCATGAGCATCGATCCACGCAGTTGGGATACGATGATATGCATCAAACAAGTCAGCGAGCCTGACCACCCGATCCCGCTAGTCATCTCTTAAGACAAGCATAGTGGCCTTTTACAACAAGCATGGGTCCAAAGCTACAGTAACTGGCTTTGATCGAGTGTGGAATCTTCGAACAGGCGAAAGAGAAGATATAGGCATACATCCACACCATCCTTTTTGACAGTAAATCGTTTGACAGCTGTGACAGACAAAAGTTCTTTGACTATTTCATCCCTGGTCATGCCGGACAGGCACCAAGGCCTCTTGCGGACCATTCCCTTGCATGAGTTCAGTGTCCTGAGTTCAGAGACAGCAACCTTGCTATTTACAAACTATTTCAATTTGAGAGGGTTGATTGATTGCCGTCTCTGTTCACATTCCACAAGGAGAGAACCAGATCAAAGCTTGGTGACATTTGTAACCTCTCTGCAGGTACCAGCGATACCTTTGGAGATTGCAAACGGATTAAGTTTTATGGGTTCTTTGTCACAGGCTTCGATAATAAAAAAACGTGGCCAATTGTCAGATCGGTTGGGGGTATTTTCGTCAGGTGAATTGTCAGACTCTATATATCTTCGTTTTGAGCCAGGGTGTTGGGAAGCCATGTCGAAAGGAAAAAGATTCAGCACCCCTTTTCCCCCACCCACCACAGAGTGTCTACAAGGACAGTCTTATACTGAAGCGGATTTCCAAGCCGCAAAGACCGAGGATAAAGTGGTGGTATACTCCAGCGAATTTGACGCAAAAAACTGTAGCTATCTACCAAATCATCGGCCCATGAGCCACCGCCTTTTGGACATAGGGCTTTAAGGAAGCTTTATAGATTGAGAATCCCTTCTTCTGCCGACACAGGGTCCCAGCCCACGGTAAACAGGCTGCCCACTTCGTACGCCTTTTACGACCAGCAATGGGGTGCTGAGGACACAGTCTTATCTTCCCCGGGTCCCCACGGGGGTTATTGCTTTTAGTTATTCAGTGATCTAATTTTGTGATTCAGAGTGAAAATGACCACTTACTACTGTCCGAGTCGGTAAGGATGTTCTGGCAACACATTCACCCTTGATTATTAAAAATATTTCAGATGTGTTGCACATGTGAACATATACATAAATTTCAGAATGTTGTTTTTATTGAACGCCAAGTTTCAGGATTGGTTTATTATTATAAAAGTACTTAGGCACAGTACACTGACTCCGAGCCGACCAGTCCTTGCTTTTGCCCCTTGATGCCGAGCGCCAGGCAGCCGGGGCTCGAACCCCTGACCGTCTGCTGTGTGGGCAGAACCACTACCACTTGACCACGGAGGCGGTCCATTCTAGAGACAAAGACGAACTTGATGACAGATGAAATGCACAACATAAAAAAAATATTTAGTGAAGTAACGTAACTCGTTACGAAAATATAGTTCTCTTGATATTCAATACTGGACATTTTCCACAACCCACTTTTTGTTTTTGGTAAATGTTTATTAGAGAAGGTATGGAGGTATCTTTTAAGAGTGTGTTATTCTGACATTACCCACTATTTATTGAAGGATATTGGAAATAAAAATAGACTGTCATGTTGTCAGACTGTAGATAGCATTTGGTATCTCAACAATCACTGGGGGTTTCACATTAGGGGTTGTGATTTTTACAATTGCCCGAATAATCCTGCTTGGTATTGGTGCTTGGCGATGCGAAAGGTAACATTTTATTATTAGAGGATATTGGCAGTGAATACTTAATACCATGTATACAGGATATCTTCAGGATTTTTAGCCCTTTCTTCCTCTGTGTGTAATTCTGATGGAAAGCAGTCACTCAAACCAGCTCCTGCATTCCATACTAAAAGAAGAACAGACGAAGACCATATTGGTGAGGTTGAATTGTATAATTCTGATAACTATAAACATTTATTCGATATATGCTCTGATTATGATACGAATACTATATTTAACATTGACCGTGCAAGAACTCCATCTACTATGTTCAATGTGAGAGATGGCAAAGCTGCAGGAGCTGACGCCATTACTCCTGAGAAGATAAAGTACTGTAAAATTGCACTCCTTCTATATTTACATGTAAACTGAAAAAGAGACCTACTATGTTTTCGATATTTGTGATCAAATCCCAGAGTGACAGACAGGTTTGAGGGCTGGGTAAACTACAATGGATAATTTAAAAGTCAGTAAAATTGAGGACGTTTTCCAAATATGAGACCCATTCTGTGGTTGACATGGAGTTAACAGTACTGTCGTCCTGGCAATGGACATGCTTCAATTGACTCCAAAAGACGTTTGAGTGATTACAGTTTTCAGATAAGTATTTGATCATTTGTTTAAAAAAATCATCATTTTTGGTTGCGACGCATATTTCGAAAAAAGTTGCTAATTGTCTTAATTCACTTAAAAGTTCCAAATCACCAGTTCCTCTAAATAGCCTGAAACTTTTGTTTTTGTTGAACGCTACAATCATCATCATACCATTTAGCACTTGTAAGCAAATAGTTGTAGATTCTTCCAGTAATTGCATGCAACAGACAGAAGCACATGGAATGTTGTTGGAAATGAGATGAGGGAAGGTGTCCAACAGCATAGTAAACACTAAAAGTGCTATGTTGTATAACCTGTCAGTTAGGTAAGTTCACATTGTAGCTTCTAAACGTTCTCTTTTTTCTCACAAGAACACTTATACCTTTTAATGACCTGCTCATTGCTATTCACGTATTCCTCAATATCAGGGGTACTGTTTAGCGTTCCCGTCACAAGTACAACAGGGAAATGGTCCGACACACATCGAGTAACCACTTGAAGGTCAGGAGCACAGGCAATAGACGTTACTGTAGCTATGGAATCGCAAAGCTTGTCCGAGATACTTTGCCCAGTAACTGAACAACACAAGTCAACTACACTGTCCATGTACATCCAACGTGTTGTTCTTCTGGGGATTTAAGAACTGTCTTATATGCAGTCCATGTTTTCAGTAACATCTCTATCATCATCTTCACTGATGTAGTCTTTCAAGTCGCCTGCTCTTGCATTAACGCCACCCATAATCAGGAGACGAAATGTGTCAATGAGATGAAATGTGTCAATACCCCTGTCAGTTCTAACACATGGATTAACCGGGTGGATATACACGCATCAAAATAATATAGACTGTTTATATCCAAATATTGTCATAGAGTATGAAAATACAGTATGTGAAATCACTAAATATTTTCTTGATTCAAAACTGAATGCCACCTCCTTTATTAAAGATTATTTGATAATAAGTAACATCATTTTTAGACAATATCCTCACGCTTCACATTATTCCATATTTCAATGAAACCAATCACTTTAAACTGCAGACAAAAATGTGTCAGGTCATGTATGTGTTGGCTGTGCTAAAGTCCATTAAAATTAGAACTAGGTGCTATATCTGCTGGGCAATCTGACTGATTACATCACCCTCACCTTCTCTCTCCCCAGCTGCTGACATTCTGACTGATTACATCACCCTCACCTTCTGTCTCTCCAGCTGCTGACATTCTGACTGATTACATCACCCTTACCTTCTGTCTCCCCAGCTGCTGACATTCTGACTGATTACATCACCCTCACCTTCTGTCTCCCCAGCTGCTGACATTCTGACTGATTACATCACCCTCACCTTCTGTCTCCCCAGCTGCTGACATTCTGACTGATTACATCACCCTCACCTTCTGTCTCCCCAGCTGCTGACATTCTGACTGATTACATCACCCTCACCTTCTGTCTCCCCAGCTGCTGACATTCTGACTGATTACATCACCCTCACCTTCTGTCTCCCCAGCTGCTGACATTCTGACTGATTACATCACCCTCACCTTCTGTCTGCCCAGCTGCTGACATTCTGACTGATTACATCACCCTTACCTTCTGTCTCCCCAGCTGCTGACATTCTGACTGATTACATCACCCTCACCTTCTGTCTGCCCAGCTGCTGACATTCTGACTGATTACATCACCCTCACCTTCTGTCTCCCCAGCTGCTGACATTCTGACTGATAACATCACCCTTACGTTCTGTCTCCCAGCTGCTGACATTCTGACTGATTACATCACCCTCACCTTCTGTCTCCCCAGCTGCTGACATTCTGACTGATTACATCACCCTCACCTTCTGTCTCCCCAGCTGCTGACATTCTGACTGATTACATCACCCTCACCTTCTGTCTCCCCAGCTGCTGACATTCTGACTGATTACATCACCCTTACCTTCTGTCTCCCCAGCTGCTGACATTCTGACTGATTACATCACCCTCACCTTCTGTCTCCCCAGCTGCTGACATTCTGACTGATTTCATCACCCTCACCTTCTGTCTCCCCAGCTGCTGACATTCTGACTGATTACATCACCCTCATCTTCTGTCTCCCAGCTGCTGACATTCTGACTGATTACATCACCCTCACCTTCTGTCTCTCCAGCTGCTGACATTCTGACTGATTACATCACCCTT
The DNA here is from genome assembly GCF_022045235.1 of Haliotis cracherodii. NCBI lineage: Eukaryota > Metazoa > Mollusca > Gastropoda > Lepetellida > Haliotidae > Haliotis > Haliotis cracherodii. The sequence continues at coordinate 969,206 of NW_027266289.1, read as the reverse complement.
ACCTTCTGTCTCCCCAGCTGCTGACATTCTGACTGATTACATCACCCCCACCTTCTGTCTCCCCAGCTGCTGACATTCTGACTGATTACATCACCCTCACCTTCTGTCTCCCCAGCTGCTGACATTCTGACTGATTACATCATCCCCACCTTCTGCCTGCCCAGTGTCTGTTTTACAACCTCGTTTTAACTGTTACATGATCTGTACCCAGGCCATAGGAGAATACATTGTCCTCAACATACAGCTGATCAAGACGTACCACCACAATCAGGTCCGAGTTTCTGTTACATGATCTGTACCCAGGCCATAGGAGAATACATTGTCCTCAACATACAGCTTATCAAGACGTACCACCACAATCAGGTCCGAGTTTCTGTTACATGATCTGTACCCAGGCCATAGGAGAATACATTGTCTTCAACATACAGCTTATCAAAACGTACCACCACAATCAGGTCCGAGTTTCTGTTACATGATCTGTACCCAGGCCATAGGAGAATACATTGTCCTCAAAATACAGCTTATCAAAACTTATAAACCTATCATGGTGTTGTAACCATCTCCCAGACGACCTTTCTTTTGTAGTAAGACCACTCAGCAGGTTTAACAATTGCTCCTCAGGTTTTGCAATTGTAAAACCTGGGGAGCAATTGTAAAACATGTCGTGAAATCCCGATTGCTGAATGGCATTTGTAGTTTCTCTAAAATGCACTTGAAAAACCTTTCAAATAAAAACGTCAAGAACAAGACGAAAACTTTCCTCTCTTTTGAACAGTCAACGACACAATGCCATGTGGTACGACGCACGCGGTTCTTTCTGCACGTACAGCACTATTCTGCACGTGCAGTCCCCGCAGCGGCCCGCGATAACAACTGTTATAAAGCGTGTCTCGTTATACCGCGCTTATTTGCGACCCGTATACCGCGTAAATATAAGCTCCAAAAATGACATAGATTAATGGATAGCAGTTTATAAGTTGGGCAAACCATTCCACCTCAGGAATGGTATGATTGTATAACCGAGTAGGTACAGAAAAGCCGCTACGGTTACATAACATCACCATCAGGTCCGAGTTTCTAGCTTGCAGCATTGATGGTAGCAGATGTTTTCGCTTTTGTGGAACTAATGTCCAGAAATCATCACAAATGAATATGTCTGTACCTTTCAGACGCTTGGATTGTTTCAATGCAGCAGATTTGTCCTTGTCACGAGCCAGTTTAACAGTAATAGCCTTTCCCTGCACAGTTCGATGAGCTCCCTGAACGTTTACAAACACGTTATCTACAAATAGTCCCTGAAGACATTTTTCAATTTCTTCACAATCAGACCATGAAAACCAAATCATTTCTGCCACTTTGACTTTCCAGGTAATCGATTCTCTCGTCAATCGATTAAACTATGTTTCTTAAATCCGAGTTTTCTTTTGGAGCTTGTCATCATTCTAGTTGTCTTTTCAACGCACAGCAGTTTATTGTTCATATCTTTATTTGAACGCTGTATCGAATGTGTCTTTGGTGAAACACCACACATTTCATCGGTAATTATTTGTAGAGTCTGATCCTGGGACTGGGTGGAAAGTTTCAACTGTTTTTCATAACCTTTTCCAGCTGTAGCTTTTGTTTGTACTCAATCAGTTGAGTTTCACTAGGACCCGAATCTTTTGTTATGGTTGTACCATCTTGCTTAAAGTGACGTTGCTTTTTGATACATTTACCATTAGACACAAAGCATATATGTCTTTGTTTTCAACTAGGTTAGGTCATCGAACTCTTCGTTTTAAAGGAATTTTGCATTCCACGCTTGTTGTTCAAGAAACATTTCTTTGAAACCATGTGTACATAAGATTTCATTAGGTCTGTAACTTTAGTATGAAATGGTATGGTCAAAGGTCCTTTTCGTTTGAAGCCCAAATGGAAAATGCATGAATATATCTCAGTTAAAGATAGTCAAACTGCAGAAGGCCTGGGTTCTGTCTAGATGTGTGTAACGTTCCTCTAAGGTGGTATGGTCCATGAACCTATCAAGCTTAAGTCTAACTGCAGCAGTCTGGCATATTTTTCCATTCACTTGTTTTCGGTAGTGAGTTGTTCCACTTCCAGTCTAGTTCTGGAAGCCCTGATGTTTGCGTTTGTTCATGTAAACTTTATATCTATAATTGTATATTCCTACTCCGTCCCCAGTTCCACTCTAGTTCTGGAAGCCCTGATGTTTGCGTTTGTTCATGTAAACTTTATATCTATAATTGTATATTCCTACTCCGTCCCCAGTTCCACTCTAGTTCTGGAAGCCCTGATGTTTGCGTTTGTTCATGTAAACTTTATATCTATAATTGTATATTCCTACTCCGTCCCCAGTTCCACTCTAGTTCTGGAAGCCCTGATGTTTGCGTTTGTTCATGTAAACTTTATATCTATAATTGTATATTCCTACTTCGTCCCCAGTTCCAGTCTAGCTCTGGAAACCCTGATGTTTGCGTTTGTTCATGTAAACATTATATCTATAATTGTATATTCCTACTTCGTCTTCAGTTCCAGTCTAGCTCTGAAACCCTGATGTTTGCGTTTGTTCATGTAAACATTATATCTATTATTGTATATTCCTACTTCGTCTTCAGTTCCACTCTAGCTCTGAAACCCTGATGTTTGCGTTTGTTCATGTAAACATTATATCTATAATTGTATATTCCTACTTCGTCCCCAGTTCCAGTCTAGTTCTGAAAGCCCTGATGTTTGCGTTTGTTCATGTAAACATTATATCTATAATTGTATATTCCTACTTCGTCTTCAGTTCCACTCTAGCTCTGAAACCCTGATGTTTGCGTTTGTTCATGTAAACATTATATCTATAATTGTATTTTCCTACTTCGTCTTCAGTTCCAGTCTAGCTCTGGAAACCCTGATGTTTGCGTTTGTTCATGTAAAATTTATATCTATAATTGTTTATTCCTACTTCGTCTTCAGTTCCACTCTAGCTCTGAAACCCTGATGTTTGCGTTTGTTCATGTAAACATTATATCTATAATTGTATATTCCTACTTCGTCCCCAGTTCCAGTCTAGTTCTGGAAACCCTGATGTTTGCGTTTGTTCATGTAAACATTATATCTATAATTGTATATTCCTACTTCGTCTTCAGTTCCAGTCTAGCTCTGAAACCCTGATGTTTGCGTTTGTTCATGTAAACTTTAAATCTATAATTGTATATTCCTACTTCGTCTTCAGTTCCACTCTAGCTCTGGAAACCCTGATGTTTGCGTTTGTTCATGTAAACATTATATCTATTATTGTATATTCCTACTTCGTCTTCAGTTTCACTCTAGCTCTGGAACCCTGATGTTTGCGTTTGTTCATGTAAACATTATATCTATAATTGTATATTCCTACTTCGTCCCCAGTTCCAGTCTAGCTCTGGAAACCCTGATGTTTGCGTTTGTTCATGTAAACATTATATCTATAATTGTATTTTCCTACTTCGTCTTCAGTTCCAGTCTAGTTCTGGAAACCCTGATGTTTGCGTTTGTTCATGTAAACATTATATCTATAATTGTATATTCCTACTTCGTCCCCAGTTCCAGTCTAGTTCTGGAAACCCTGATGTTTGCGTTTGTTCATGTAAACATTATATCTATAATTGTATATTCCTACTTTGTCCCCAGCTCCAGTCTAGTTCTGGAAGCCCTGATGTTTCGTTTGTTCATGGAAACATTATATCTATAAGTGTATATTCCTACTTCATCCCCAGTTCCAGTCTAGTTCTGGAAGCCCTGATGTTTGCGTTTGTTCATGTAAACATTATATCTATAATTGTATATTCCTACTTCGTCCCCAGTTCCAGTCTAGCTCTGGAAACCCTGATGTTTGCGTTTGTTCATGTAAACATTATATCTATAATTGTATTTTCCTACTTCGTCTTCAGTTCCAGTCTAGTTCTGGAAACCCTGATGTTTGCATTTGTTCATGTAAACATTATATCTATAATTGTATATTCCTACTTTGTCCCCAGCTCCAGTCTAGTTCTGGAAGCCCTGATGTTTCGTTTGTTCATGTAAACATTATATCTATAATTGTATATTCCTACTTCGTCCCCAGTTCCAGTCTAGCTCTGGAAACCCTGATGTTTGCGTTTGTTCATGTAAACATTATATCTATAATTGTATATTCCTACTTCGTCTTCAGTTCCAGTCTAGCTCTGAAACCCTGATGTTTGCGTTTGTTCATGTAAACATTATATCTATTATTGTATATTCCTACTTCGTCTTCAGTTCCACTCTAGCTCTGAAACCCTGATGTTTGCGTTTGTTCATGTAAACATTATATCTATAATTGTATATTCCTACTTCGTCCCCAGTTCCAGTCTAGTTCTGAAAGCCCTGATGTTTGCGTTTGTTCATGTAAACATCATATCTATAATTGTATATTCCTACTTCGTCTTCAGTTCCACTCTAGCTCTGAAACCCTGATGTTTGCGTTTGTTCATGTAAACATTATATCTATAATTGTATTTTCCTACTTCGTCCCCAGTTCCAGTCTAGCTCTGGAAACCCTGATGTTTGCGTTTGTTCATGTAAAATTTATATCTATAATTGTATATTCCTACTTCGTCTTCAGTTCCACTCTAGCTCTGAAACCCTGATGTTTGCGTTTGTTCATGTAAACATTATATCTATAATTGTATATTCCTACTTCGTCCCCAGTTCCAGTCTAGTTCTGGAAACCCTGATGTTTGCGTTTGTTCATGTAAACATTATATCTATAATTGTATATTCCTACTTCGTCTTCAGTTCCAGTCTAGCTCTGAAACCCTGATGTTTGCGTTTGTTCATGTAAACTTTAAATCTATAATTGTATATTCCTACTTCGTCTTCAGTTCCACTCTAGCTCTGGAAACCCTGATGTTTGCGTTTGTTCATGTAAACATTATATCTATTATTGTATATTCCTACTTCGTCTTCAGTTTCACTCTAGCTCTGGAACCCTGATGTTTGCGTTTGTTCATGTAAACATTATATCTATAATTGTATATTCCTACTTCGTCCCCAGTTCCAGTCTAGCTCTGGAAACCCTGATGTTTGCGTTTGTTCATGTAAACATTATATCTATAATTGTATTTTCCTACTTCGTCTTCAGTTCCAGTCTAGTTCTGGAAACCCTGATGTTTGCGTTTGTTCATGTAAACATTATATCTATAATTGTATATTCCTACTTTGTCCCCAGCTCCAGTCTAGTTCTGGAAGCCCTGATGTTTCGTTTGTTCATGTAAACATTATATCTATAATTGTATATTCCTACTTCATCCCCAGTTCCAGTCTAGTTCTGGAAGCCCTGATGTTTGCGTTTGTTCATGTAAACATTATATCTATAATTGTATATTCCTACTTCGTCTTCAGTTCCACTCTAGCTCTGGAAGCCCTGATGTTTGCGTTTGTTCATGTAAACGGAACAAACTACGGACGGGACTCTATGGATGACCAACCAGATGCGTCTCCCTCTCACTGATGTCCGACGTGTCAACCTTCGAGGCCTCTCTGTACTGCACAGTCTTCGCATCTGCTATGTGCTGTGCTGATTGCCCCTGACGACCTTCACCTTTACTCGACGTGTCCAAAGACATATTTCTATGCTTAGACACCACTTCGTTCGTTCGTCAAGGAGGGCCACCCGTTATTGCAGTACTACATGACATGTATCGTAGGAACTTTCGTGGAACTTTAGTTTAACAGAACGTGTATAGGAGTTTCATGTTCCCTGGGTCAAGGACGTTATATATACCCAACTCACTCACTCACTCTTATTGGCTGTGCCCTGTGCTGTATTGCTGTGATAATGTACAATACATGCTGGTGACAACCAAAGACCGTGCCATGTTATTATAATTACATTTCCGTTGTGTTCATTGTAATTCCTGCGAATGAATTCCCTTTCTGCTCACATGTATCGTCATGCACAGGACATAAAGCAACCCAACCCTCCCCTTGAGACCGAAGGCCGAGAAGGAATGAAACAGCAAACGTGCAGGCTCGCTCGCCTGTTTTTAACCGCTCGCTTGTGTTCCACAAATTTCATGTCTTCGGGTTTCATTTCTAACCTTCACAAAATCTGTGTCATCTGTGTCTTCCCGTTCTCATGACACTAAGGTTTGGATCTGGCGCTAAATGACCATGTCATTTGAAGAAGCTGCCTTCTCCTAACATATATTTGTTCCGGTTTATTGCAGTCTGACTGTTGCGGTGCTTCTCGCCTCTTGTCTTGATTGACAGGTCCTATGAAGTTAGTTTTGATCCTGCTCTCCGTTGATTGCCCACTGATTTGTGGGCGCGTCAAGTTTTGTGCCTAAATTAAATAATCACCTGATTCATGTCACGCCACGGTATGTATTCCTACGCCTGGAATGTTTATCAATGTCGTCATTTTTGTCTTCTTCGATTTATATAACCTATTTTGATTAAACTATTGTACATAACACATGTTTTCGTAGTCGAATTTAATTATAAGGATAGACTGTGTATTTTGTTCGGCTCATTGAGGTATGAATAAAAAAAACTAAGTGCAAACTTTTAAGAACCATGCAGTTTGCACATCGGGTTTTCGATTCATACCTCAATGAACCGAACAAAATACACAGTCAAAACTGCGATGTAATCCTAAATTCAGATAGTCAGCAGGTTAAATTATCAACATTGTGAAGGTACTGCTGACATAATTGATAATTGAACATGCGTTCCCCTGAGCGCAAATAACACTTCTTGTTGAATTCAATTGCATATTTTATGCTGTATTTTCATTATTGTTGAGCTGTATTTATGTCTACATTGTACACATTCAATGACATGCTGTTTGGCATATGGATTTTGGTTATTAACTTTCGTTTAGATACAAAATATGTTGTCATAGGTTTTAACTAGCATATTAAAATTGTGTATTAATATTTGTGTATGTTAATTATTTTGGTTTTAGTTATCTTCTGCTTGGTTGTATTAAGGTAAAGTTTATCATTACGTTCTTCATGAATATCAAAGATCATGCAAGATTATTTTAGCTATTGGTAAAATTATCAAATTTATTTGGAATACATGGTCCTCAATTGCGCTATAATATGTGTATGTTATTTTCAACCAAATGTAAACTGTCCTAGTTTCAAAAACGCAATTGTTTATTTGTATGATACATTGTCAGCGAGATTTATACTAGAACTTTTAATGCATAATTTTAGGAATATTTTAATTGTCTTTGGTTGTACCTTGTTCATGTTTTATTGTGATATGTAAATGACTGATGAGATACACCGAATAAAGAATGGCCACAGAAAGATGCTCTTCTTGGTTGTTTTAAGGTGTGCGGTCCCACGCTAGTTCCCCTACAACAAATTGTAGGTATTATAATCAGCCTAGACCAAACATTAACCTTTAAGAGTTATATAGGTCATAAGGTTTAGTATACGTTCATGATGAATAGATACTATTTGTTCAGATTGCATAGATTTTCACGTGGCGTGTGAAGACCTAACTACAGAGAGACTGCATCATGTCCAGGCACACAACTACAGAGAGACTGCATCATGTCCAGACACACAACTACAGAGAGACTGCATCATGTCCAGACACACAACTACAGAGAGCCTGCATCATGTCCAGGCACACAACTACAGAGAGCCTGCATCATGTCCAGACACACAACTACAGAGAGCCTGCATCATGTCCAGGCACACAACTACAGAGAGACTGCATCATGTCCAGACACACAACTACAGAGAGCCTGCATCATGTCCAGGCACACAACTACAGAGAGCCTGCATCATGTCCAGGCACACAACTACAGAGAGACTGCATCATGTCCAGGCACACAACTACAGAGAGACTGCATCATGTCCAGACACACAACTACAGAGAGCCTGCATCATGTCCAGACACACAACTACAGAGAGACTGCATCATGTCCAGGCACACAACTACAGAGAGCCTGCATCATGTCCAGGCACACAACTACAGAGAGCCTGCATCATGTCCATGCACACAACTACAGAGAGCCTGCATCATGTCCAGACACACAACTACAGAGAGACTGCATCATGTCCAGGCACACAACTACAGAGAGCCTGCATCATGTCCATGCACACAACTACAGAGAGCCTGCATCATGTCCAGACACACAACTACAGAGAGACTGCATCATGTCCAGACACACAACTACAGAGAGCCTGCATCATGTCCAGGCACACAACTACAGAGAGCCTGCATCATGTCCAGACACACAACTACAGAGAGCCTGCATCATGTCCAGGCACACAACTACAGAGAGACTGCATCATGTCCAGACACACAACTACAGAGAGCCTGCATCATGTCCAGGCACACAACTACAGAGAGCCTGCATCATGTCCAGGCACACAACTACAGAGAGACTGCATCATGTCCAGGCACACAACTACAGAGAGACTGCATCATGTCCAGACACACAACTACAGAGAGCCTGCATCATGTCCAGGCACACAACTACAGAGAGACTGCATCATGTCCAGACACACAACTACAGAGAGACTGCATCATGTCCATGCACACAACTACAGAGAGACTGCATCATGTCCAGACACACAACAACAGAGAGACTGCATCATGTCCATGCACACAACTACAGAGAGACTGCATCATGTCCAGGCACACAACTACAGAGAGCCTGCATCATGTCCATGCACACAACTACAGAGAGACTGCATCATGTCCAGACACACAACTACAGAGAGACTGCATCATGTCCAGACACACAACTACAGAGAGACTGCATCATGTCCAGACACACAACTACAGAGAGACTGCATCATGTCCAGACACACAACTACAGAGAGCCTGCATCATGTCCAGACACACAACTACAGAGAGACTGCATCATGTCCAGACACACAACTACAGAGAGACTGCATCATGTCCAGACACACAACTACAGAGAGACTGCATCATGTCCAGGCACACAACTACAGAGAGCCTGCATCATGTCCAGGCACACAACTACAGAGAGACTGCATCATGTCCAGGCACACAACGAGCATGTGTAATGCATCATAGTTGTCATCTCTATTGCAATAATAAGAATAACATTTCCAGTGGTGAGCAGCCGCAGTATTGGTGATGAGGCTTAAATGAATGTTTACTCACTCAACAACACGACATACCAATGCCGAGAAAAGAATTAATGTGTGATATTCTACTGACAGCATACCAAGGTTACAAGAGTCATCCAGAAACTTGTCTTGTTGCAAACCTATTGATATATAAACATTGTCCAATGCAATGTAAACATCTAAACACATAGCCGTATACTCTCCCCAAAAAGGAAACGCACAGGGTTAATTTTAAGAACAGATTTTTTTTGTTATAAATGAGAGACAACAAAGCGAAACTGAATCACACAGATGTCAAATATCACATGATTAGAGTCAACTGTCAGCTGTACCACATGCCATAACTCAATATATCCACAGTTGTAACACTGCACTAGACGGCGGCTTTGAAGTCTGTATCCGTTGTGACCAACATCAGCTTGTAGCACTGCTCGTATCTCCTGGGCTTTGACAGTATATGTCTCCGGAACCGAGCCTGGGGTAGTCTAGCCCATTCCTCCTACAGTGCTGGCCGAAGTTGTTGTAGCGTCATGGTCGACGTCGCCGCCCACATCATCACACATCCCCCATCAAATCTGTCCAACTGAACACAGATATGGTCGATGCGCTCATTTCGACGTCTGTAAACTCGGATTCTACCGTCACGACGTTGCAACAGGAAACGTGATTCATCGCTGAACCAGATTCTTTGGCAGTTTTTCGAATTCCATTTTTGGACGTTTCTGCACCAACAAGCATGTGATAGGCGATGATGACGTTGTACCACAGGTCCAACATAAGGTCTTCATGTACGAAGCACTTTCTCGTAGACGATTTCGTATTATCTGTACAGACTCTCTCCCCAGACCTGGGACATTTCCTGCAGTTTCAGTTGCTGGGACTGACCTGTTGCGAAGATGGAGCACCCGGATGCGAAGATCCTACGCAGCAGTTGTGATCTTAGGCCTACCAGTTCAAGGACGGCCGTAGGTGGAGCCAAGTTGTTGGTAACGCCTCCAGGGGGTGAAACGGTGCTGTGGTGAACAGTAAAATGACGTGCAACGGACAATTGTTATTGTCCGGCCCCCAGACGTCCAATGTCGATATTGCAGTCTTCTGCACGCAATCTCGGCATATCGAATGTCTCGAAAAAAAACACGAAAAGGCGAATGCTATGTACCCTGATGTCATCCCTTTAAACCCCTCATCTTGGAAAACAACTTTCCAAATTTTCATTTGCATCGCGCATTGTAATCCTTTCCACGTGACATTTTCATGCATTTGTTTTATCAGGTGGTGTTTTGGGGATTGGTTACGATTATTAACTTACATTCAGTGTGATTTGCAGTGGAAAACAATTATTTCATCGTTTCAATTTACATGAACTGAATTCAACATTTATATTTCATATTGCATTTCATTTTAGGAAAGTATATTAACAATTTCCAATAATGTAAATGCATTCAAGAAAACGACTTCAGTGTTCAAAGGAAATATAATTAAAAGTTTGTCTTGTTCAGTTGCAGGAACATTCGCCCAGTCCTTGTGGTACTTTCCAGATTTGGATCACTTTTCTGAATTCATGTGGTGTTGGCGTGTGAATGGGTTCATAAGTGATGTGTCCACAATTATGATACACATTGCTGGTCGAAGCCTGAATCGCTGGTCACACATACACGCTGACTAACCAGTCAAAATGATACAAGACATAAGGTCGCTTTTGTCATTGTCGCCAATTTACATTTTAGCATTTTTATTTACTAAACTATTTCCCATAAATACTTCCTACCACTACAAAGTGTCCACATATATTTATCCTAGCAATTCCTTTGCTTTCGTCAAAGATTCCCCATGAATATAGAAATAATTTATTTACTTTTCTAAATTCTCTAAATTAAGTGAATTAGCACTTTTAATAAAACACGGAATAGTTCGTCAGGATACAGGGGACTAGTACTAGAAATGTAAACTAACCTCATATTATAGACCCTCTCCTTGGTGCTTCATGTTCGGCGGATGTACCAAACCAATTATCGACGCGATACACAAAATGAGGTTCCCAGGAAGTGACATCAGAGTAAACCTGACACCAAAATGTCAAATATTGCAACTGCCATATCCCGAATAAGGTCAATAGACGACTTAAACCTTGCACATGCTATTATGTATTAGTAAACAAATATGGTATTGAAAGGTTTAACTAAAATCCAGTGTTCCTAAATCTGAAGATGAACTGAGATTCCAACTAGAATTCGAAACGAATATGTCAGAAATTGTTTGACTCAGAACAATGCAGTAATGCCCTATCAAAACTGAGAAGAACGCTTATTTAACAATTCAAAATGTCGTTTCCAGTTAGAAAACGTGCCTGTACACACCTCTGCTGTCGGAAATGCTTCTCCGACAGTTTGTCGGATATACCAGTGGATATCTACGACTCGTTTACTCGTCGTATTTCGTCCAGTTGAATCCTGAACCATGTACACTTGTGCACGTTTATTCCGAGAAATAATCAATCAGCTGTTCATGCATATTGAAATAAGATATATTTATTTCTGTTAAAGTACCTTGACATTTAATAATAAAACTGCAAGTCAAAATTACTTCAGTTTGAATACTTTGTCTAACTGCATTTCCAGGCTGAGCAACAACTGTGTTCTTGTGATTGAAATATATGAAGAAATAAGGTGGCGAGAGTAGGCCCATAAAGATCAGGGTCTTCATCAGCCAACTAAATGCCTAAAGTAATGTTAAAATTATATGTACACACTGTGCAAATATCAGAACACTTGATTCGAATCAACGATGTTAGGATCCTGGGGAACAAATCTGTACATCAAGTAACGCATATTTGTCTGGCGGACCCATGCCCCTTGTCAAACTGTATGTGTAAGTGAATAGGTGAGTGAATAGGTGAGTGAGTGAGTGAGTGAGTGAGTGAGTGAGTGTGTGAGTGAGTGAGTGAGTGAGTGAGTGAGTGAGTGAGTGAGTGAGTGAGTGAGTGAGAATGGTCTTCACAAAGGTCTTCAGCGTGACGAGAGAACGTTGTAATCACTACCCCACCGCCCCAACGTCTAAGATTAAGTAAAAACACTAACCATGTTAGTAACAGCAAGTTTCATAAGTTAAGTTTTATAGTTCCACGCTAAGTGTGTATGAAGCCAGGCGGACATATGAAAGTCCTCTTGTTTTAACTCCATGTAAACAAGAACAATGGAACACAAACATGGCGGTACGACAGCATTGCCATACAGGATAATTATGTGGGTGCAGTCAGGGAACCAGATGTCACTGAGGGTGTAAGTAGAACACAGGATGACAGGCGTCCTTCCAAACAACTCTAACAGACTTGGAGACTGTGGATGGCGGTGAATCCCCGCAGTGTCACGCGACGCACTCCAGTGACTGGGAGACGCATCTGATTCTCCATCCATAGTGTACCATCACCGAAAGTCTGGAAGTAGACAGGAGGCGACTGGGTAATGGTAATACTGAGAATTCAGACACACTGATAAGGGTAAGACCGATAATTCAGACCCATTGATCAGGGTAAGACCGATAATTCAGACACATTGATCAGGGTAAGACCGATAATTCAGACACACTGATAAGGGTAAGACCGAAAATTCAGACACACTGATAAGGGTAAGACCGAAAATTCAGACACACTGAAAAGGGTAAAACGAGAAGGAAATGAGGCTAGAGTTTCTTGAATAGTGTAAAACTTATATCAGCATGTTTGGTTCGTATGTGGCTAAAATTAGTGTGCATTGAGAAGTGTGTGGCCACTGAGATACTCCTGCTGTGATTAGTGTACGACTGACATAATCCTGCTGTGGTTTGTGTACAACTGAGAACATCCTGCTGTGTTTAGTGTACAGCTGAGATAATCCTGCTGTGATAAGTATACAGTTAAGATGATACTGCTGTGATTAGTGGACAACTGAGATATTCCTGCTGTGTTTAGTGTGCAACTAAGATATTCATGCTGTGATTAGTGAACAGCTGAGGTAATGCTGCTGTGATTAGTGTACAACTGAGATATTCCTGCTGTGTTTAGTGTGCAACTGAGATAATCCTGCTGTGATTAGTGGACAGCTGAGGTAATGCTGCTGTGATTAGTGTACAACTGAGATATTCCTGCTGTGATTAGTGTACAGCTGAGATAATCCCGCTGTGATTAGTGGACAGCTGAGGTAATGCTGCTGTGATTAGTGTGCAACTAAGATAATCCTACTGTGATTAGTGGACAGCTGAGGTAATGCTGCTGTGATTAGTGGACAGCTGAGGTAATGCTGTTGTGATAAGTGTACAGCTGAGATAATCCCGCTGTGATTAGTGTACAACTGAGATAATCCCGCTGTGATTAGTGTACAACTGAGATATTCCTGCTGTGATTAGTGTGCAACTGAGATATTCCTGCTGTTACTGGTGCACAAACACGGAGTTGTGTTTAATTCAAGTTGTTATTTATTTCTTGGTGTGTGTCTCATGGGAACTTTACCTTGAACGAAGTCTCCATGATGTGGATCTCAATCATGTAGTTGTTGATGTTGTGGACAGTGATGTTGTCAAGGACGTCCTCCTGCCCGAATGACATACCATGACGCGTGTTGAAGACAAGCCTCGATGTGTCGCCCCATGTCCACCTCAGAGACAGGAGCAAAGGGAGATCTGAGTTTGTCATCTCAAACTGCACTTCGTTACTGTGAAACACAACATGGATGTATAAGGTCTGTTCATGATCTAACAAGGAAATACATCTTCTATGTTTGGAAATTTCATGTAGTCCCACTGTAGATTAGAATAGTTTAGAATAAGGGTTCGAAATACATAGTTGATAATACAGAATTGAATGGATTTATTTCTCAAACACACTGTATTAAATAACAGGACTTAAGTGTTACTTCTGTAGCAGTTGGTTTGAAATACTAGTATCTCCTCAACAGTAATACATAATACGAATGACTTTGTCTTCATCTTGAATTTCAACCCAGCTGATTTTTCTTCTTCTGTTTTTCTTCGCTGTCCATGGCAACCAATATAGTTTTTCATGGTGACATGGTGCTATTTTCAAATTGCAAGATACCTGAAGACAATCCCGATTTGTATTTATGTTCAGTATTAATCTGATAATTTACTCCTGGACATACGACAGCTGGCAAAACCATTACCAAAAAAAACACCCTGAAGTATAGCTGAATACTGACGTTTTTAGCTGTGAGTGAGTGAGTTAAAATTTAACGTTGCATCGACATTATTTCAGCCATATAGCGACTAGATCAAGATTAACATGTTAACAATTGAGTCATTTATGAAAAGTAATATTTCAATCAATTCATGAAACATATTTGAGCATGCTATATTTAGAAACAATTTATGAAACATATTTGAGCATAACAATATCATGTATACAGTTTTAAAACATGGGCTATAGGCCACCAGTAACCAAAGCAAGGCCACCTCAGTGGGATCATGGGGACTTACAGTACCTCTGCTTCCTGCATGATACCCCAGCAGGATTTACGTCATCACTTTAGATACTGGTGGTTGTGCCAATATTTGGACATACTCATCAGTGAGTTGGCTTAAAAACACTGGTTGATGATAGTTACATCGATTATGATAGGATTACTGTCACAGAGGGGAACAATATTTTTACGTTACGTTAACCTCCTGGACAGAGCCTTCAATAATGTCAGTTTATAATAGAATCACACCAATTTAAAAAAAAAACCATGCATTTAATACTTCACATACATGTACATAATTAAAATTTATTATAAAGACCAATTTCTTTCAAATAGCTGATAATTGGATGCCCTCTGACACGGAAAAGAGATCTTTCAGATATATGCTTTGACAAGGATAATCCCTTGTGACTGCAAAGTCCACACAGTCAAGTTTTAGCTGTAAGAGATTGCTCATTTTTTGGGATGGATTGTTATCTGTCCCCCACACAGAGGTAAGTAAGTGACTGCAGCTGTAAACACAATTGCCACATTTGAACTAACATTTGATAATAGCGTTTCATATAGTAGATGTTAAAAATGATTCACCGATGACTTGTTAACATGTATCGACTTGGTGATAAAACACATTGTACGGCTCAATCAGTGACTTAATATGCTGATAATCAATAGATTTATTTTATATATTCATGACTTGTCGATCTATATAACTAAAATACTGAGAGGCTGACTGTGACCCATCATGCACTTACTATTCAGAGTTGTCGCCTGAAGCAGTCATTCTGAAGGTCATCCCATCACCAAGGTCAAAGGGCAAGTGCTCTGTGTGGTCCAATGTCGGTAGCTGAATAAAATGTTAATAATGCATATATTCAATTTACGTTTTCTGCTAGTGACAGACATAGTAAACAATTGTACACATTTATGTTGATTAGAATATAAACAGTGTCAAGGTAGGTAATAATTGAGATCTTTCCATAAACTGACATCTCTGTCTGTAAATTAGACAACATGCACACTGAATGGATCTGTTTTACAAGATCAGCTATGAACATGATCTTTTCCACACGTACCAAAGACAGCATGACTTGCCCATGATAACATGACGTGCATTTGATTCTCACACTTTCCCAAGATGCATCTCGCAGACAGGATGAGGTTTCATTTGCAGTGACGACGTTGAAGGTATCCTGGCAAACGTCTTCCACGGCAGTGTTGATGATGTCTACACCTGGACGGGCGTTGGCCAGTCTGTACCCATCACACGACACTGGAACATTGTATGTGGTGATATTTGAACGTGTTGGGCCCGCTTTTCAAAATTGTAAGATATATTTGTTTCTTGTAATAGAATAGAACTGGGAACGCACTAAAACCAGTAGTGAAGTATGGCAATAGATGTTATGTTCGCCAGCGATCAAGAAGGGATGGTACGGGTAAGATTGACAATTTCAAAGTCCACGTCTTTGGATCAGTTGTGCGAAAAACTGCCAGAGTTTGTCTGCGTATGAGTGTCAAGATCACAGATAATCTTGTATATTTTAATTATATGTTAGTACTTCAGATAGATGTATTACGGTATGGTTACATTAGTATATTAAGCTTAGCGAGTTGTTTTTAGATATTGTCAGGTAATACTATGGGAACAGGTTAGGGTCAGGGAAGCGTGACTGGGTACGGCTGATAGCTGGGGAGTTAATTGGTGTAACAATAGGGAGGTCAGGGGTAGCTTGGGCTTTGGGGTCAGTTTAAATAGCGGGGCAGGGTAATAATTTGTACAGTCAGCCAGAATCAGCATGGTCATGTAAGGCATGGACTAATATTGTGGGAGACTTCTACTCTGGTTGGCGTAAGTTTTTACATTTATTGTTTCATGTTGAATTGTATTTTAGAGGATAGAATTTTGAGTTATGTATTTTTTCCAAACGTAATTATATACACATATTGATGGTAATAGCGTAAAGCCACTGTAACAAATAACCACAACATGATCAAAGTGTAAACAGTTCAACTCAGTAATATGTAAATCGGAGTATTGGTGCATGGCTGTATGTATTGTGAGGTAGTGACACATACCTCAGTGACTGTAATTGCGTATATTACATTGTAGTGTCCCGGAACTGGCCGGTTAACCTTAGAGTGCGTAGGAGGGAAGAACCTCCGATATTACGTAGGAGGAAGTAACAACCTCCAACATCACGTAAGGAGAGAAGTTCTCCGACCCAACGTAAGGAGAGAAGTATCTTCGTCTCCGTGGCACATCGTAGGATGAACACAGCCGTGGCATCCATGTAAACAGGCACCCCTAACTCCGTGGGGACAACATCGCCTGGGTGGAAAGATCACCATTCGTTATTACGAGGAAGAATTCTCGTATGAACTGCTCAATAACATCAGAGATTCTAAAGTTCTGTATAGAACTGTTGTGACAGTGACAGTGGAGTGGCTTTGTATCTTTTGGTTGTTGTTGTTTTTTTGTGGTTGTGTGTTGTTGTTGTATATATATACACACACAAAGTTTTACTGTGTATTAGTTGTGTTATTCTTAGAACATCTGTATTAGTGTTAGTATTTTTAGAAGTAGACTATTAGTATTAGGATAGTGTATCGTGATAGTTGTATTGTTAGTAGGAGATAGTTGTATTATTAGTAGTAGACATTTGTACTGTTAGTATTAAGATATTAGTATTAGTATTAGGTGGTAGTATTGTTATTGGTAGGAGAAGCTAGGTTAGTTAGTTGTGTTAGTTAATTTGGTATTAGTTTGAATTTAGATATTGTTATTGGGATTTAAAATTACTTTAAGGGAGGGAATAAATCTGTATTACAACTTCATTTGTGTTTGTGGTTGATTCAATACGTGACATTTTGGTGGCAGCGGTGGGATATTTAATTATTGTCACTATTGAATTAACTCAGACCATCATTCTATGAGAGATTAGGAGTTACTTCCTTGATGGTTTATCCTTGTAGTATTTGTTTGGCCAGAGGTGTGATAGGACCTCCGGCACCACTTCTACATCCTTGAGTGTTCGAGTTAGAATCAAGGTTGGTAGGGTGTATTTCATTTATTGGTCAGATTAGGCTATTGGTTGGAATTTTATATTTTTGGGTTCCATTCTATGCATGAATGTACTTTTGTATAGTCTAAGTTCCTATTGGTAGCATTCATTATTCACAGTTGTCCAAGACTAAGCCTGCTGGGTTTAACTGTACTTGTACTTCATACTATCACCATACAGCTAGATATGGATCTTGAAAAGATTATCAAATTGGGTCAGAGTTTAGGGTATGAGCAAAATGATTTGAGGACGTTTGTAAAAGAACAAACTGAGTTAGAGAGAGAGAAAGAGAAGGAAAAGTTAGAAAGAGAGGAAAGAGCAAGGGAGCGGGAAATCAAGAAATTAGAATTGGAGGAGAGAAAGGAGAGAGAAAAGTTAGAATGGGAGAAAGAAAAATTAGAATTGGAGGAGAGAAAAGAGAGAGAAAAGTTAGAATGGGAGAAAGAAAAATTAAGAGTGCAATCAGAGGAAAGAATAGAATTAGCCAAGTTAGAAAAGAGTTATGCTGGAAATTATGAAGGACAGGTAGGAGAGAAACAATCAGGTGCTGCACCTAAGATGCCTAAGATGCCTCCGTTTGAAGACCGCAATGACAACATTGATGCATATCTTCAACGGTTTGAACGGGTAGCTGTAGCACAAGGTTGGAAGCCTTGTCATTGGGCAGCATATCTTTGTACGCTACTAAAAGGTAAGGCTTTGGAAGTATACTCCAGATTAAGTGTAGATGACGCAGAAGATTATACTGCTGTTAAGACTGCATTGCTAAAACGCTATGAAATGACAGAGGATGGATTTCATCAGAAATTTAGAACTGCTAAAACTGATACAGGTGAGATATTCACACAGTTTGTAGTTAGAATTGAGAACTATTTCAACAGATGGATTGAGCTTAGTGGTACTCAAAAGACTTTTGAAGGTGTGAAAGATTTATTGTTGCGTGAACAGATTTTAAATGTAACTGGAAGGGATCTTAGTATATTCTTGAAAGAGAGAAAACCAAAAGATGCTATGGAAATGGCCAGACTAGCAGAACAATTTATAGAAGCCAGAGGTACAGGTCCTGTTAGATATGGTAAGCAAGGTAGTTTTGGTCAACATGACAAAACAGAGGTCCGAGGTAAACCAGGAGAGAACAAGGCGCCAGGTGGTACAAAACCCAAACCATTTATTCCTATTAAAGAAAGGACATGTTACAACTGTAGTCAAATTGGACATTTGGCAGCACAGTGTAAGAAACCCAAATATAACGTGGCAAGTATCCAAGTAAGTGAATACACCAGTAACGTGTCTGCAGTCCTTCCAGATTGTATAGATGTTGAGGCAAGAATACCTGAAGTTGTAGATGGTGATGCCACAACTTCAGAGAGGGTGAGTGAACCAGATGTAGCCTCAGGAAGCATGTTTACTACAGACCACAACATGCCTATTCACAAGGGAAAGGTAAATGGCAAGCCAGTGGATGTCCTGAGAGACAGTGGCTGTACTGGCGTAATAGTGAGGAGGTCAAAGGTAGAGGATGAATGTTTGTCCTCAGAAACACAATCTTGTAAGTTGGCTGATAGTAGGGTGCTAATACTTCCCGTAGCATGGATTACCGTGGACACACCCTTTTATACTGGAAAGGTAAGAGCTGCATGTATGGACACACCACTCTGTGACCTGATATTAGGCAATATTCCAGGAGTGAGAGAACCAAGCGATCCAGATCAGACGTGGGATAAGGATGATATCCAGATGGTAAGTGCTGTGGAAACAAGAGGCCAAAGAAGAGTAAGACAAGAAGGCATGAAACCACTGAAGGCACTGAAACCTGTGGGGCTGACATTGAGTCGAGGTGAGTTCATTACCCAGCAACAACAGGATTCCAGTTTGGACAAAGTGCTCTATAGGAAGCATACCTTCACCAAGTTTGACAAGGGTAAGCAAGTTGTACAGGCAGTTGTACCAGTCGGGCTGCGTACCCAAGTGATGAAAGTAAGCCATGAAGCATTGATGGGAGGGCACCTTGGAATCAAAAAGACTTTAGATCGGGTTATGTCTCAGTTTTATTGGCCAGGAATAATGGGTGATGTTAGAAGACATGTGCTGTCCTGTGATATTTGTCAACGCACAACCCCCAAGGGCAAGGTAAGAAGAATACCACTAGGACAAATGCCATTAATCGAAGTACCATTTGAGAGAATAGCCGTTGACCTGATAGGCCCGTTGTATCCTGTCACTGACAAAGGTAATAGGTATCTTTTGACGGTAGTTGACTATGCTACCAGATACCCAGAGGCAGTACCTTTGCCAAGGATTGAAACTGAGTATGTTGCTGAAGCTCTTTTCGAAATATTCAGTAGAGTAGGTATCCCCAAGGAGATCTTGACGGACATGGGAGCCCAGTTCACTTCAGGTGTAATGAAGGAGGTAAGTAGATTATTATCCTTGCATCAGCTAACTACTACCCCATATCATCCAATGTGTAATGGCCTTGTGGAAAAATTCAACGGTACTCTGAAGACAATGTTGAAACGAATGTGTGCAGAACGGCCATATGACTGGGACAGGTATGTAGCTGCTTTGTTATTTGCATACCGAGAAGTACCTCAAGAGAGTTTGGGATTTGCTCCCTTTGAACTACTGTACGGGCGTACAGTTAGAGGGCCAGTGCAGATTCTCAGAGAAATCTGGACTAAAGACATACAAAATCCTGAGGTAAGAACTACTTATGAGTATGTGTTAGATTTGCAAAACCGACTGGAAGACACTATTCATATAGCACAACAAGAACTAAAAAAGAAATCAGGTAAGTACAAAAAGTTCTTTGATGCAAAATCACAAGCACGGAAAATGAAAGTAGGTGACAAAGTGTTACTTCTGTTACCTACTGATTCCAACAAACTCCTACTCCAGTGGAAAGGACCATATGTAATTTTGGAGGCCTTTGGTATTGGCAATTACAGGATACAGGTAGGTAATAAGACTAAAACCTATCATGCAAACCTACTGAAAAAGTACATTGACCGAGAGGAGATCAAGGACACAACTGTATGTGACGTCAGCATAGCTCACCTGATGTATGCTAGCGCCGGGCTAGTAGATGTCAAAGCGGAAGAGGTAAGTATGTTAGACATAGTTTCACCTGCGCTAGTTTCAAAAGAAACATATCAGGATGTAGACATTTCCAAGGACCTGACAGAAGAACAACAAATTGAGGTGAGAGAGCTCGTAAGTGAATTCAGGGATGTGCTGAGTGATTTACCAGGGAAGGTAGACTGTATGCAGTATAAGATCAAGTTGACATGCAATGAGCCTATAAGATCCAAACCATATCCGCTTCCACATCACATGAGGGACGTTGTCGCCAAAGAGATACAATCAATGTTAGATATGGGGGTGATAGAACCCTCTCACTCACCATATGCTTCCCCAATTGTACTTGTGAAGAAGGCTGATGAGACTTACAGATTTTGTACCGATTTTCGCAAGTTGAATCAAGTAACGGTCTTTGATGCAGAACCAATTCCATTAGCCGATTCCGTATTTGCAAGGCTTCGACACTGTAAGTACCTAACCAAAATTGATGTGAGCAAGGCATATTGGCAGATCCCAATGGAAGAGAGTAGCAAAGAACTGACGGCTTTTATAACCCCTGATGGGTTATACCAATGGAAGGTGATGCCATTTGGAGTTGTCAACGCACCAGCAGTATTTTCCCGACTCATGAGGCAAGTATTACATAGCATACCTAACACTGACAACTACATAGACGACATCATAGAAGGAACAGAGGAATGGTCACCTCACGTGGTAAGTCTGAGAGACATATTTACAAGGTTAAGGCAATTTCATCTTACAGCTCGACCATCAAAGGTAAAAATAGGATACAAACAGTTGGAGTTTTTGGGACACAGGGTTGGGAGTGGCCTAATTCAGCCGGAGGGTAAGAATGTGGAGAAAATCCTAAATGTTGAACGACCACAAACTAAGAAACAGGTCCGAGCTTTGCTAGGATTAACTGGGTACTACCGGAAATTCATCCCAAATTATGCAGCCATAGCAGTGCCTCTGACTGATCTTACCAAGAAGGGCAAATCAAACAAGGTAGTATGGACAGAGAGTCAAGAGTTAGCTTTCACGACGTTGAAAACACACATGTCAAGTTTTCCAATCTTGAAACTGCCAGACTTGGAGAAAACATTCCTAGTAAGAAGTGATGCTTCTGACGTCGGAATCGGAGCTGTTCTTTTACAAGAACAGGAAGGTGAGCGGTTTCCAATAATGTACGTGAGTCGAAAGTTGGCAGAACGTGAGAGGGCGTACTCTACCATAGAAAAGGAGTGTTTGGCAATAGTATGGGCAATACAGAAGTTAGAAAGATATCTGTATGGGCGGGAGTTCATTCTTGAAACGGACCATCAGCCCTTAGTATGGATGACCAAAGCCAAGTTGACCAATGGACGAGTGATGAGGTGGGCTCTAACTTTACAACCTTACAGGTTTCTGATCCGTGCAATCAAGGGGATTGAGAATGTGGGAGCTGACCTCTTGAGCCGGTGTTCGCCCTAGTCACACTGTGTGCATAGCAGTATGTAAATAATGCATTTTTCAGCATCATAGTGAAGATATGACAGTCATTACTTTTTGTGTATTATTGTTGTCATTGTGTATATATATGGTTTTGTATTAGATAATGTCTTTAAAAGACGTTAGGACAAAGTTATATGTGATCTTGTTTGTTATATAATTGTGCTCAGGTACAATTAACTTAAGTGGGGAGGTGATGTCAAGATCACAGATAATCTTGTATATTTTAATTATATGTTAGTACTTCAGATAGATGTATTACGGTATGGTTACATTAGTATATTAAGCTTAGCGAGTTGTTTTTAGATATTGTCAGGTAATACTATGGGAACAGGTTAGGGTCAGGGAAGCGTGACTGGGTACGGCTGATAGCTGGGGAGTTAATTGGTGTAACAATAGGGAGGTCAGGGGTAGCTTGGGCTTTGGGGTCAGTTTAAATAGCGGGGCAGGGTAATAATTTGTACAGTCAGCCAGAATCAGCATGGTCATGTAAGGCATGGACTAATATTGTGGGAGACTTCTACTCTGGTTGGCGTAAGTTTTTACATTTATTGTTTCATGTTGAATTGTATTTTAGAGGATAGAATTTTGAGTTATGTATTTTTTCCAAACGTAATTATATACACATATTGATGGTAATAGCGTAAAGCCACTGTAACAAATAACCACAACATGATCAAAGTGTAAACAGTTCAACTCAGTAATATGTAAATCGGAGTATTGGTGCATGGCTGTATGTATTGTGAGGTAGTGACACATACCTCAGTGACTGTAATTGCGTATATTACATTGTAGTGTCCCGGAACTGGCCGGTTAACCTTAGAGTGCGTAGGAGGGAAGAACCTCCGATATTACGTAGGAGGAAGTAACAACCTCCAACATCACGTAAGGAGAGAAGTTCTCCGACCCAACGTAAGGAGAGAAGTATCTTCGTCTCTGTGGCACATCGTAGGATGAACACAGCCGTGGCATCCATGTAAACAGGCACCCCTAACTCCGTGGGGACAACATCGCCTGGGTGGAAAGATCACCATTCGTTATTACGAGGAAGAATTCTCGTATGAACTGCTCAATAACATCAGAGATTCTAAAGTTCTGTATAGAACTGTTGTGACAGTGACAGTGGAGTGGCTTTGTATCTTTTGGTTGGTTTTTTTTTTTTGTGGTTGTGTGTTGTTGTTGTATATATATACACACACAAAGTTTTACTGTGTATTAGTTGTGTTATTCTTAGAACATCTGTATTAGTGTTAGTATTTTTAGAAGTAGACTATTAGTATTAGGATAGTGTATCGTGATAGTTGTATTGTTAGTAGGAGATAGTTGTATTATTAGTAGTAGACATTTGTACTGTTAGTATTAAGATATTAGTATTAGTAGTAGGTGGTAGTATTGTTATTGGTAGAAGTTAGGTTAGTTAGTTGTGTTAGTTAATTTGGTATTAGTTTGAATTTAGATATTGTTATTGGGATTTAAAATTACTTTAAGGGAGGGAATAAATCTGTATTACAACTTCATTTGTGTTTGTGGTTGATTCAATACGTGACAATGAGTCTTCCTATGTTAATTATGTAGAGTCAGTCCCACTCCTTTTGCAGACTCTGGTCAAGTTCAACCAACGTGGTCGGCGGCCTGTTGCTTTGACGCACATGTTTCCCTTCAAGGGCTCAGAATGATTTGATGTATTGACGCGCTACATACCAATATTTATATGCCATGCATAGTGAGGTGCCATACAACACAATGTCGTTACATATGGAAATTGACTAAACCCAAACCTGAAATAAACCATTAAGTAGATAGTGATGTGTTTGACAGCCGCAAGCATGTACATTTTCGTGGATAAGTGTTAGTTTTATCAAAACATACCTCTATTCATTTCTGGAAGAATGGAAAATCAGCTACGTTCCGGTGTGACATGTGACATCGGTACAACGCGTTTTGTTCACCTCACACTCAACCATTTTCAGAGTTCTTTCTTAATATTTGCCTTGAATGCTAAAGCAACCCCCATTCAAACATCCGATGAGGGCACATCCATTCAAACATCCGATGACGGCACATCCATTCAAACATCCGATGAGGGCATCATCCATTCAAACATCCGATGAGGGCACATCCATTCATATCCAAGATTGTGTGGCTCATCACACCAAAGACCCGGGCTCGATTCTACACAAGGCTAAATATGTGAAACCCGCTTCTGGTCTCATCCAGTATAATATTGCTGGACTATTTCTAAAACGACATAAATGCATACTCACTTATTCACTCACACATTCACTCACTCCACCGAAATGATTTCAAGCCTTTGTGCTCTCTGAAATATATTGACAATAACATATACGAGAGAATAAAACGCCAGAAGCTATCTAAAACAAAGAAATACGTAAAACTGTAAATAAAAAGCCTCACCACCATAGTACTGCCATCCAATTCTGGAGAGACCTTCATTGTTCGAGGCAAAGACGCCACTGTATAGTCTACAAGTTCTGGTGAGTGGGTTGTACAAGACCAGGTTACACAGCCTCTGCCACTGACACTGAGAGAAACACTCAGCCCTCATGTCCACCTGGTTGATCTCTTCTATCAGGCTCCCGGCAAACACCAGATCATCCATCTCAGACCTTCTGTGGAATGTCACATTGGTGCAACTGTCCTTGTTGTACACCAATTGACTTAAGACACTGAGAGCTTGGGCAACACAGCATAGGACGTAGATCAGTGGAAGGAACATTTTGCGTGTTGTGATGATGTAGAAATGTAGCTTACCAGAATGTACCAGTAACTATATGTAACCTAGACTAACTGTGGCATCACACACATGGCCGCAGAAACTGCGCGGCCGCCCATGCTGTCCACTATCAGGCTCGGAACACAGAGGACACAGCAGAGTAATATGTTCACAATGGGCAGGAATGTCACCCAGAGAGGTTGTCCTTTAAATGATCATGGTTCGCATATAGAAACAGCAACCTCTAGTATACTGTTTCATCTGAAAATAAGCTTCGGTTATGTCGGAATCATTTCTGAGATCCTCGCTGAAGTCCATGTGCGTATTCTTTCAAATTTCACACTGTCTATAAATGTGTTCCCTCTCTCCAAATCTCACGATGTCTAAAGCTTTCCTCTCTCTCCAAATACCACGATGTCTAAAAGTTTTCCTCTCTCTCCAAACAACCACCGTCCTCCACGGGATTATTGTAAATCGACTTTAGTCAGTTTTGCTTGGGACAGGAAGATGAATTGATAAATGTTTAATATTCCACCCAGCACAATATTGACTTTCTCTCCAATAGTGAAAGGCGATCTCCAATGTAAACGCTTGTTATTAAGTATGTGACATGACAGAATAAACAGAGTCGTTTGAAGCGTTGTTAAATGTTTTGTGAATATTCATTCTCAATCAGGTAGGACATATTGATAAAAGGTAAGACACACAATGCCAACAGTTTGTTTTACTGACGTACACTTACATTTGTTGTTCTGATGTTATCTGGACACTTCAAATCGTTACTCTGCCTGCATCTACGCTGTAGGCTTTGTAGAGTTCCACTTAGTACAAGAAGGACTGGCAAATACTTCGGATTTAGAAATCATTGATGACAGTGTTACACCTAGCTTAAAAAAACACCGCATACTTTTGCATTACTTTAAAACAGCATTCCATGAACTATTATTTATTTGGCATTTCGTTTTTCTACATATATTTATTACATTTAAACTACATGCAATATATCAATTCAATGTTACCCTTTGTAGTCAATGACGAACTTCGACGGAAAATTCTTGAAAATTGAATACTTGATTTACCATCGAACATTTGAGTAGGTGTCATGTTATGGAGAGGATGCTGTGCATCCACAACAAATCCTGTTTGTGTTGTGAAGCCCTTATTGAGGAATAAATACTCACGTTTTAAAATCGTTTTAGATTTGATATGAGTTATACACCAATACAGAAACGCACGTTGATACTGATGTGAAACTTTTGGTTATCTTAAAATTGATAAATTTCTATTTATCGATTATGAAATTGATGTTTTTGTGTTCATCTTCAACTAGCCTCCCATTTTGCTTTGAAAGTGTGTTAATACGCCAAAATACGATAACATACCTGGAGAAAAAGTCTTCTTAAAAGTGTGTGTGTGTGTGTGTGTGTGTGTGTGTGTGTGTGTGTGTGTGTGTGTGTGTGTGTGTGTGTGTGTGTGTGTGTGTGTGTGTGCGTACGCACAAAATGTGTGAGTTTGTCTTAAATATCGCTAGGATCCAGTTCATGTAAAACTACTAAAAAATGTTGTCGAATCTGAGATAGATCACTCCCGAAACACTTACATGATCATCTTGAACGCTCTCTGTGTATAATTGTCTTTAAACTGTTTTGAAACGTCAACGTTTGTTCCTGCAGCTCGTACTGGCCGTTACCGAATGTCTTGAACGTACACAGACATTGATTGTTAATCTAGTAAATAATCACACACGATGAACGAACATTGTACCAATTATATTGAAGTTAACTGGATCAGATTTTCAACCATTAAACGCAATGTAGTCAAGTTTGTGTGATCGGGATGTTGAAATCTCTCGGTGGCGACAAGTGTGCAGTTACAATGTACACGTGGACAGACTAATAAGCAAGCTACCAATAAGCTTAAGAGACAATTTCCTCGAATGCTGTACCAAAAAAGGTGTGATGGAAGGACACTCAATTCAAACCAACACAAGATTACGCATAAAATAGCGATAACAATAAGGAAGTGCTACCCGAGGATAAAAAGATGTTAAAAGAAAATTGCCTTGAGCTTTTTGACATTTTTCGGCGAAATATGGTTTATCTGTAGCAGTTGAGGGCAGGTTGCTTTCAACAAAGCCCGATATAGATGTTGGCCATACTTGACTCATCTAACTACGTCAGAGACTAAAGTCATCCGCGGTAATTTAGGGCACAGCGCCTGCAGGAATATACCAGATTACGTCACATCTTGCACAGAACATTGGATATCCACTCACCTCTTTGCCTCCAAATGTGCTGATATTCACGGACAGTGATTTCCATTACATTATGGAAGCTCTGTGGACTGATCTCAATGTCGGAAACTGTCTTGTTTACCGTCATTGTTTATGTATAACTTTCATGTGTAACATACTTTATTTTCCTGAACTATAAGATCCATTAAAATTCTTCTTTCTCCAGTAACACCTTTGCACCAACCCAGCGACTAACGTACATCTGCCGCAACTGGTGCTTCAGTTTGTGAGATCTCAGCGTTCTTGCTTGTAGCACTTGTTATTAACACGAACACCAGGTATCATCACTGTTTGATAGTGATTCATAGACATTTCCTTACGATATTCTTTGTAGCTTTATTTACATATGTAACAATTCAACTAGGAATATTACTGGTGCAGATTGAGACGAATGTTTTATAACTATGTATAATGGGACTTGATAATGTGACCCTGCTATTGCACCATCTGCTAAACAATGGCAATGTACATATCACACGTACAGATTATAACGCACTTTGTCATTACAAACTACAGTTGTGTGGGTTAATGAAGTATAGTTATACATTAACTGTCCGTAATTATTGTAAACATTGGCTGGCAAATATCACAATATACTTGTTTGTATGATATGGGACATAGATAAATTAATAAATGTATCCAGTCCCCTCAGTTCCATACAAATTACCATTACTGTTATTTACCTACAACTCTCTTATTCGGACTTTTTACACTCTCGACTAAAGTTACGGTTCGAACAACTAATTTACTATTGAAAAGAAGCTGTCTAAATTGGCCTCGACCAGACGGGACTGGATTTCTTTATTTAAGAAATAAACGAACGACCAGTGGGAGTGGTTTATTGTACAATAAAACACTGCAGGGAAAAGTTATATGTCGCAAGACAGATGCGTTGTCAGTTTGGTCGCATTGCCCTGTAACGTGTGACTGCAGGAGTTGCCTCCCTTGTACAGTGCCTCTCTTGATAGCGGGCCCACTCTGTCTCACTGATGCGATGATGTTGACTGACTAACTGTGTGACTGTGAAGCTCGCACGTGGCGATGCGCGGCTTGCCGTGCGTGCCTGGAACTAACAGAGTAGTCTCCCTTCTGCCGTTCAACATTTAGACACTTTGTTGATGTGTTTGACAATCACTGGTGTACCCAGGGGGACGCAAAAACACCTGACACTGCAGACCAGAGAGGTCAAGCGTGTATACCGTATATATGACAGTGTGCGACCTGTGTAATATCATCACACTGTACAAACACATAATTATGATTAGGCGGACTTAGGCAAAGTAGAGGCTATTTATGGATAATGACTTGTTTATTAGTTGTAAAGGTGACGTTTCGGTATAGATTCTAATACAGTTCTCATGCAAGGCAATCTAAAATACCATATAACTGATGTATACCGTATACATGACAGTGTGTGACCTGTGTAATATCATCACACTGTACAAACACATACTTTTGATAAAGCGGACTAAGATAGCATATAACTGATATATAGCGTATACATGACAGTGTGTGACCTGTGTAATAGCATCACACTGTACAAACACATACTTTTGATAAAGCGGACTAAGATAGCATATAACTGATATATAGCGTATACATGACAGTGTGTGACCTGTGTAATAGCATCACACTGTACAAACACATACTTTTGATAAAGCGGACTAAGATAGCATATAACTGATGTGTACCGTATACATGACAGTGTGTGACCTGTGTAATAGCATCACACTGTACAAACACATACTTTTGATAAAGCGAACTAAGATACCATACAACTGATGTGTACCGTATACATGACAGTGTGTGACCTGTGTAATATTATCACATTATACAAACATGTTATTCTCATTTCCAAGCAGTGACAAATTTTCAGATTTATGCCCAATTTGGAGAGAAAACAAGACTTCAAATTGGCACATAGTACGGTTAGTCAACAAAAACGCTCCACACAATAGTGTCAAGTATTGGCTTCAATATATTTTGTGTTTGTGGAGGTATAAACCAGTACAAAATGTGTCATGTAGCAGATTTAGGAAGACTGTCACATCAAAGTACTAGTGTCACACCGGTTTGATCTACCCGGTTTAAGAAACATGTGCAGATCGGTTTTATATTATGGATTTACACAAATTGTACTGCAAGTGTTTCTAGAAAATTACAGTGTGTTCTCATGGGTTTTACATAGCGGATTTTCACGAAGCACCTCCATCGGATTACGTTTGTACCTACATACATGCAAAACATTTAAATATCAAACGTTGACGCCAGATAATAAACTAGTCAATTATTATAAATACACTTCTCAAAAGACTACTTACTTAATCATTACACAAGACAGAGAGACAACAACACAAAATCAGAGACATCTTTCAGGGCCAAGTCCAAAGTCCCACCACCTTATTAACGGTCAATCAGGAGACAGTAGACCGCAAAAGACGTGGCCTATTTTTTCTTTTGGTTAGGCCAGGTTCACAAAGTGCCGATTATGGCTCCTGTTTGAGATCAGACAGCGCTACGACACAAAAAGTGAAAAAGTCTGATTACTGTCCTCAATGATCTGGAAGTTCCTATCATTGTCTAAACGCAGTCGTATGCTTTCGTAACAGAGTCGTACGGGTTCGGAAAGGTCCAGAGATGTCGGCCAAGCACTCCCGACGGTATGGTGCGTCCCGTAACATTCGGGAAACTAAGCCGATTTTGTCTAGTCGGAATACAATCGTGACTATGTCGTGAAAGATTCTGCTGTATTGGATCAAAATCGTAACAATGTCCTGTGTTGTCTGGCGGTGTCCTGTGGATCGGAACAATGTCGTGATGAACGGGCATGAATTGTTCATTGCCGTTTCTTGTCGATGGAGTCCAGATTGCATCCAGATCTTGCCGAATGCGAACCGTCTTTGTCGGTTCACTGTCCGGTCACTATCTGATCTCTGTCGCATCGAATTCGGGAGAATCAGGACCAGGAGAATTTTCACCATGCAGAAGATACATATCGGATCAGATTCGGATTGAGAACGGGAGAATCGGGACGCCTCCTGAACAATATCTGATTGTGAATTTCCCGCTACGAATCGCAGGATCTTGATCAGACTGTTTGACAAAGTTTCATCGGGAATGGTCTTATCAAGGACGGCAGTAAACAACCTGAATGTGTGACTGAGCCCTTGACGGGAGTATGGGCACGCACCAAAGTTGATTGGTTAGCCAATCAAATGCGAAGAAATCACTTGTAATTTATGTATTTCACAATAACTACGAATTCTGCAACAACAACTGCGCAATATATGGGGGCCAATATCCATGCATAACTTATTCTACTTCTTATGTGGTTTCCCATTTCAACTGAAGTTCATCTATTCATGAAAGTTTACACAAGGTTATATCACTGCTGATAGATCGGTTTGTAAATAAGCCCAAAGTGATGCAACTATTAAACATTCATCGCTTTGATGAAACCCACGTGCATGGTCTATAATCATAGTATTCTGGCATGACTATAGGACGCTACTCTGTACAGCGAATTCCGGCACCACAGACGAAAATAGGGTGCTCAAGCAGTTTGCTCACACTGATACTTCACACGAACTTATGACAGACACTGTAAACATGTAGCACGGCAACTTGGTAAGCTGACATGAAGTTGACACCCCTAGAGAAAACTAAGCAAACATTGCAATGTTTCTCTCTTTGTACACTACAAGTCGCTATAATGCGACGCAAACTGTGACGCAACAATATGACGTCAGAGCCTTATGTTTGACGTCACAGTCGTATATAGAAGAGCGCCAAATTTCAAGCATCTGTTGCCACCAAAACCTAAAATACAATCTCTTTGTTGATTTGAATCGCAGCCCTGTACACAATGTACAGTCATTCATCGTTTGAATAGTGTAGTTATCGCAATTTTGCCTTTTGTAATGTATAATTGCACATATAATTTTAAAAATATGTTAATCGACAATGACAGGCCGCAAAAAGGTCTGTTTCTTACAGAAGGGGCTTATTTTGATTTCATAACCTCTTATGGATCAACCAAACTTGAGTAATCTCCAAATTCATGGTAGAATATCAGATGAACCCAGCTAACACACGACGTTGTCACAATGTTGTGGAAAGGTTGTGGATTGTTAACGTCGTGATATAACATTGTCACAGCATTTTTATAAGGTCAACGTGAAACGTTATTTCAGAACGTTATAACAATGTTGCACATTCACGTTGTGAAAACGTTGTGCATCGGCCATCACACAACGTTTTGTAACTACGTTTCTGAAACGTCGGTGAAACGTTATGAGTTTGCTTCTCGATAGTCATAAAGGAATAGAACTGCTTTATCAAAATCAACATGAATTTGTCAGAATACCAAGGCAGTAATGCATTACCTTTCTTTATGTTCGTCAATTTGAATTTTCATCTCTTAATACTAAAATTTCCAGAATGTAATTGCATAGCTCTATGACAACGTTAGTATTACGTTACATTGTAACGTTATTCCACAACGTAACAACAACATTGCAAATTAAAGTTTTGATAACGTTGTGCTTTGGACATTACAACACTTTTTGTAAATGATATTTAGGAAACCACTTGTAGATCTACCATCTCTACTAAATGATGTCACAAATAGTATTACAGTTAAAAACAATTGGCGCGCATTTTTTGCGACGTGAGAGCGACTGCTGAAAAGTTTAAACTGTTGCCTCGTGAAGTGACGTCAGAATGACGTCACATTGTCGCGGAAGATGTGTTATCACCAGATATCTCAGTTCACTCTGAACATATTACAACCACTGAGCGTCAGTGTTGATATTTAAGAATTGACCTTCATTTTGTGTGAGTTCATTAGAGTATGAACCTTCAGAGAGTGAGGGCCAAACATTGTATGAACGTCGTCGCAAGTTCATACAGTTTGGCCCTCACTCGTATGGATGCACAACTTACTCTTCAGAAACATCTTACGCAACACATATGTTCAAATAATAACACCATTAGATGAGAAAGATCTATAAGTCAGTCACAAAGACAGCACGTCGTAGTACATTTACATCAAGTACAAGACGTCAAAATGGCCGACACGATAAACGTGACGGGAGGATTTCCTAAGTCGTTAATGAACCTGTGGCGGTTACATGTGTTAGTCATCACTGATCAACTGACCGATTATTGAAAGGTGATTAAAGATGCGTCAAACAGACACCAAGGTAAATTCGTAGATTGCTGGAGACGGTCACTGTCAGCCTATACACAGATCGAGTCAATACTGACGATAGTTTGGATGTGCATTTTTTCGTTTGTTCATATTAGGATGGGCCGAAGTGAGGAAATTCGTGAACAATCATGCAGTCAAGCTCTCTTACGTTTCTCAATGTACACTGAAAGGCTGAGACCAAGATAGAAGGTTCTAAATGATCAGAAATAATGCTCATGTATGTTTTCGTGCTAGGGAAATCCTAGGGGTTTCCCCAGGAATGTGAAAGTAGTCCGTCAGTGTTTACGTCATTTCAAGAACACGGTCTCGTGAAAAACGTATGAACGTCAAATTGTGTCGTTCAAACACTCGTCCAATAGAAAAGACTTAAAATTAAAAAAAATATTAATATTTGATACACAGAACATGATGTATATAGATATGAAGAAGGCCAAATACTTTTTTCCATATTATTATTTTATGGATACCAAGGCTAATTACCAAGGGCAAGCAGTATATTTTTGACCAGAATTCAGTCTGGGGGCGTTTTGTGGCCGTCGGTTTTGAACGTAAGTGAAAAGGTCTGTAAATAGGCCCAACTTATGCATCGCCTACTGGCCACTGACAGTTATCGCCATTTCTTCCTTGTTATTTCTGAAATCATTTCTATTTAAGTTAAAATGTACTAATCTTCTGATTTTTGTGAAACAATGTGGCTCATTCAGGTTGATTAGACTTCTCTTATACAGCGAAGAGAGGGTATCAAAACAATGGAAGTATTTTCAGATCGACTCTCTGTAGGCTGCTAGTTACAATGTATAGCCCTAGTCTAAAGCGCTCAATGAAGTTATGAAAAATTGTATTTTCGGGAAGAGACAGAAACATATTTCTGGTTTCCAAAAAGCCCTAATTAGCACTGACTGAAGAAGCCTAAATGTGGATCATCTGGTTGTTGGTGCTGTCTATTGACCTTTTTCACACTTTCGCCATCTTGGATCGAAAACGAGGCTTGGAGAGCATAGCTCCATGCAGTGAGAGCCGCATCAGCTCATAGGGAACAGACAGCATGTTGTGCCTTTCACTGATGGACATTTCAAACAAACAAAAAATGGTATCCTCTGTATCTAATATAGAAGATATTTCACATTAAATCATGAGGTCCAACTAAAATGTGCCTGTAATACACTGAAATTAGCCTTTTGCTGTCAGGATCCCGGAAGTGAATCGAAGGGTGCATTTCGAGATACGTATTTCAGAAATAAATTGTTTTATCATAACCTCGTCAGCATATAGGAACAATGTGACAGTTCATTCAATGACACAAGTTTTGTATCGTAAATAAACCGCATAACATGAAACACGTCAGTGTACTTTTGCAAAATTGCTCAGTCAATGCGTGGCATGGCAAACTCTAGATCAAGATTGAGATCATGTTTATTTCACGTTTCATAGTGGTGTTTGCTGCACAACGCACTATTGTTTTGCCACGAGTCCAATTGACAAATGACACTTTTTTCTGCTATGATTTTCATTTTAACATATTACAATGTTAATTATGAAAATAATTTGTGTGTCAAAATAAATATTCAGAAGGGGCCATAACTCTATTCAGTGTGTACAATGACAGATGATACTTTACTTGTTCTTCAAACAAAACTTACTTAACTGATTATTGCTGATTGTGATTGCACCGTGCACAAAAAAAGAAATAATGTGTAAACAATTTAAAATAAGTTAAAAGGAAATTGATAAATATAAATAATGCATGAAATTGAAGAAATACTAGTATAAGAATTGATACAACTACCAACTTCTTGAACACCCTCAATCCTGTATGATGATAAGTAATTATATACCAGGGGCGGTCGGGTAGCCTAGTGGTTAAAGCGTTCGCTTGTCACGCCATAGACCCTGAATCGAATCCCGGCATGGGTACAATGTGTGAAGCCCATTTCTGGTGTCCCCCACCGTGATATTGCTGGGATATTGCTAAAAGCAGCATAAAACCAAACTCACTCACACACTCACTAATTGTATATCAAAAGGAAGCTACTAATACATTTATCCTGAATAGTTTGAAAATGTCTTGATCAGATATGAGTACAGATAAAATAACAAAAGATAAAAAGGAATCAACTTCAATGGGTAATCAAGCTAAGATAAAATATATGTATCGGTACAAATTATGTTGATGGAACAATCTGCATTTTTTAATAAATATTTAACAAAGAAAAACAAACCAAAATTTTCATATCTTTTTTTCTCACAATATAAGTTTTCAAAACTTAACATGGACTGGATGTCTTTGTCAGTCAAAAGAACCTAATTAAATTCCAGGAGAATTTTTTTTTTCTTGTAAACAAATGCTACAATGTGCTTTTTCAGTTTTTTAATGAATATTGGCCATGTTGATTTGTGAGTGAATAAGGCTTTTCACTTCCTCGTCCTATTTAAGTTAAATGTGACAGGAAGCACATTTGTTGATTGACTGAATATGACTTTCCACCTCCTCGTCCTTTGACAGGACGCACATTGTAACCATTGTGTTACTGTCAGCAGAAAGCTCATCCAGAAATCCGTCACCGGATACTAGTACTTCATTGTGTTTACTCGCTGGCCTGAAATGAATAATTCAATAATATTGTAATAATATTCCTACATTAATAACTTTTTTTATAAACAATGCATATTCACCTTCTCTCAAAATATTGCTTATTTAGAAAACAACATTCTTCTGAAATAGAGAAGTTTAAGGAAAATTAATCATAGTGTGTAACATTACATTAACATTACTTTAGAACAATCTTGAAGGCATCAATTCATCTGATATGTCGAAAACTCAAAGAATATATTCTGTGTAAACAGTAAACTCAACAGATGCATCAATTTAATGACAGTGTACTACAGCTCTTTATATCAATGTCACACAGAAATTCACGTTTGTTTTAATGAAACACGTTTTGATATTTGTATTACCGGTATGTAATTTATCATGAAATACTTTATTTAGTTTGACCATGCTGAAAACATACTTTCGCTAGAGTGAAATAGATAAGATGTTTATGAAAATCAGGTGAAATATCACGTTTTGTCACACCTACAGTCAGTCTGCCTCATTGACACTATGGTTTTCTGAGTAAGGTCATGAAGATCACAAAGAAAATATAAGACTTGAATTTATTTTGTCAAATACAATATTTATCTCTTCATGTGGTTTACTAAAGTTGATATCTTGACTTGAAAATATTAACTTTGTCAGATCACAATATGAAATATTATTAAACACATTTTATTGTCCAAAAAGATAAAGGGCAGCACTTATTACCGCCTTCTCCCTATACACAGTGATACATAATATTGCATAATGAAAATGAACAATTTACAGTTGAAGCTTCACATTGTGGAAACATAGTGTGCAATATATATACAGTGCTCGTATGAAGGATATGTACAATGTGCTGGAAAGTGAAGTCAGTGTGCATCTCATATGTTTCCTAATATTATTCATTTTAGTGTTGAATATAGATTTAACAATATTAATGATTAACAGTTTGGAAACAATAATATGCTAGCTACTGAATCTGTTAGTGGTTTCTATTAATTTGTGTACAGACAAGAATATTTGTGTATTCGGGAAAGTGAGATCAAGGCGCTGTTAATAACGTATGCTATCCCATTTTCTACGTTTGAAATATCAACAACAAAAACAGAGATTATCCATACTATTGAGACCCGTGAAGATCAGGTGTGACGATTAACGTGTCTTGCACATCGCGTTGACTGGATCCTGCTTCAAGAATTCCAAATGCTCGAAGACGCTGATTTTCGGACAGGCGTGGCATTTTGCAATGTTGAATAATTGCGTAATTTGGTTGTTTTTCTGAGTGGTTGTCAGCACGATGCTAAACAATGCATATGGAACCCGTTAACGCACATGTTTTTACATCCATTCTTGGGTGGTGACATGCATGGGGCTT
This sequence comes from Haliotis cracherodii, assembly GCF_022045235.1. Taxonomy (NCBI): domain Eukaryota; kingdom Metazoa; phylum Mollusca; class Gastropoda; order Lepetellida; family Haliotidae; genus Haliotis; species Haliotis cracherodii. The sequence goes on along the minus strand of NW_027266289.1, from coordinate 932,817 downwards.
CCATAAAAGTCAACTTTTGCATGGAATGCATACTTTTCTGTAGCAGTTGCGATTTTGTGACTTGATTCCATACATGTACTACAATATTGAAAACCAAACTTTACTTGTTTGAAAAATACACTGATATATTTGGTGTGACAGGAACTATACTATTCACAACAATTATCTTTTTTAATTGGGACCGCCTCCGTGGTCTAGTGGTAGAGCGTTCGCCCGGAGAGCCGATGGTTTGGGGATTCCAAGCCGCGTCAAATCAAACTACATTAAAAGATGATACTTGTTGTTGCCCTGTCTGGCGCTCGGCATTATGGGTCTTAAACAAGGACTGGTCGGCTTGGAGTATATTGTGTCTGAGTGGGGTATTCGTGATAAACTGCGGCATGGTATCTCAGTGGGATAGCACTATAAAGCGACATCAGTCCGGACTAGTACAAGCAGCCACACACACACACGTGCATGCACGTCGCAATATAAGTGCAATAATATTGGACGTGCAAGCAAACCCTATTTCACCTCACCTTTTAAAGTGTCTACTTAATAGTTGTTTAACATCCATAAAATTACCAACCAACAATTCACTTCATTGACAAGGATGCGCCTGGGTCGTTATGTGATGTCCGCAACAAAACATTATTGAAATCCTTGTAAGGCTCCAAACGTTTCTAATCGCTGCCATTGTCTATTGGTAGAGCTTATGCCCGGAGAGAGGATGGGATGGGGTTCAATCCCTGGACGGGTCATACCAAAGGACGTTATTATAAGATAGCACTTGTTGTTACCCTGCCTTACTCTTTGGGGCTAAAACAAAGACAGGTCGTCTCAGAGTCAGTATACTGTGTCTGAGTTGGGTATTGATGTTCAACTGTGGCATGGTATATAGGTGGGTTAGCATTATAAAATATAAGGACTTGTACGAACAGCCACACACACAAACACGCGATAATTTAACGCGACATTTAACCCTATTTCACATCACCTCACCTCAAAACTTTTCTGTCCACACTCATATGTCCTTCCAAACAGAATGCATCAGTTGTTTTACTAAGGGTCAGATTTGTCCATTTCAACAAACAAGCCGATGTAACCGGAAAAAAACCTTCAGCTACACAACCAAGTCTCGCAACAACAACCACCACCCTACCTCTCTCCCCACCCTCCCTCCAGCTACACAACCAAGTCTCGCAACAACAACCACCACCCTACCTCTCCCCCCACCCTCCCTCCAGCTACACAACCAAGTCTCGCAACAACAACCACCACCCTACCTCTCCCCCCACCCTCCCTCCAGCTACACAACCAAGTCTCGCAACAACAACCACCACCCTACCTCTCCCCCCACCCTCCCTCCAGCTACACAACCAAATCTCGCAACAACAACCACCACCCTACCTCTCTCCCCACCCTCCCTCCAGCTACACAACCAAGTCTCGCAACAACAACCACCACCCTACCTCTCCCCCCACCCTCCCTCCAGCTACACAACCAAGTCTCGCAACAACAACCACCACCCTACCTCTCCCCCGACCCTCCCTCAAGCTACACAACCAAGTCTCACAACAACAACCACCACCCTACCTCTCCCCCCACCCTCCCTCCAGCTACACAACCAAGTCTCGCAACAACAACCACCACCCTACCTCTCCCCCCACCCTCCCTCCAGCTACACAACCAAGTCTCACAACAACCACAACCACCCTACCTCTCCCCCCACCCTCCCTCCAGCTACACAACCAAGTCTCACAACAACCACCACCACCCTACCTCTCCCCCTCTACCCACCACCCGCGTAGTAGCCTCTTCCATTAAATATATGTGAAATACGTGAGTGATTGAATGTTATTTTAAACCACAACCTGCAATAGTGCAGCTATATGGCGACGATCTGTTGATAGAAACTTGATCAGGCCAAAATAAGTGATATTTATGTTCAAATATAAGTGTCCAGCGATCAGTCGTCGTTTACAGTGCATTAATCTACAAGACAATGAAGCGATTTTCCGTTATTCCCGGTGTATTAAAGACCCGAAATGAGATATTGTGTTGCATACGGGTGTACTAAGCAATAGTTCCAAATGTCATCTTCAATTATTCACAGAAAAGGCTGATTTAGCGAGGAGGAAAACTTTGATACCCCACAGTCATTGTGGAGAAAAGAAGTGGAATCCGATTGGAGTCCTGTTGGGGGCTTACTGGCTACGTTTCAACGGAATTTCCGTCAATATTCAGGAATATATGTGTCACAGTTGTCAAAAATTAAATTTTTAATATTTCACAATAATCACAAACATCCCGCTACATGTATACATGCAACAAACATACAAGACACAGGCCTCACCTCGACACCCTGGATTTATAACACAATGGACGAGCAGGACTTCCCTTTGGTCGTTTTATGGCAACGTTTCAATGATTTGTTTCCGTTGCATTCAGTACCATCTGCGTCGCTGTTGTTAAACAATGATACATCCGCACTTAACTCTTGACACTCACCAGGTTGATGACTAACAGATCCCGAATAATTCTCCACGCCTCCCTGGGAGAAAGGGGAGGTGTGATCCCTGACCTCCAAGTTTCAATGTGCCATGTCCGGAGGTCGAGTGATTATTCACGACTCTTACTGCGCAGTACTTCTCTCGAAACAAGGAAGGAGATTTGACAGTGTTGAAAATAAATCAGCAGATCAGATGAAACATGTTACGAATGAATAGCCTTGCTGTGGCTAAACAATTTGTAACATTTTCGGAAACTTTGATATGTAAACAGCAAATATAATTCAGTTTAATGTCATCTTAAGATGTTCGCTCAATCCTGCTTATCTTGTGAAAAACCATAAAAATAAATCAAAGTTTATTTTTAGCTGGCATGAATATCATAAAATACTTAGTAAGTCTATCCTCATAATTTTCTCTATTCCACCATGCGTCTTGTCCCATACAAAAAAAATTCATGAATACTGTAAATCGTGAAATTAATGCAATGATGAGTCACCACATTAATGCGAGTGTCCACCCCTAGCCTAAAATACGCCAGGACCTTTTTCCGAGTAGCCTCGACATAGCACCATGTAGACTCAGAATTCCATAAAGAAGTTCTGGCTGACGTTCGACCGAATAATACCATTTGCTATCTTCACAAACTTAACTTCCATTAGTGTATGTGAAAAGTTCATATGTTCCTAGGCTTCATCACTGAGTGTACACTGTAGTGGACCTTTTCAGTTTAGGATTAGTATTATATCTTGAAATAATTAGGATATTATTGTTATTTTTATTCCTTCAGATTATTATAAACACAACTTATTATATGTTTCACATTAAACAGCGAGTTAGTGAGTGAGTGAGTATGGTTTTACGCAGCTTTTAGCCATATCCCACCAATATCACGGCGGGGGACACCAGAAATGGGCTTCACACATTGTACCCAAGTCGCGTATCGAACCCGGGTCTTCAACGTGACGAGCGAACGCTTTAACCACTAGGCTACCCGACCACCTCACATGAAACACAGAGAGGTATGGAGATTAAGGAGATTTGGGCATTATTAACATTATTCTTAATTCTTGAGGAAATAATGTTTTGTTTGTTTGTTGTTTAATGCCGCACTCGGTAACTTAGGGATATTACAACATACACACATGTAAGTTGAGTCTGTATTATTAAATTTGTATTGTTTTGCAGAGACTTGACAAAGTGATAATGAATGTAAAGTCCCTATTCTGAAAAGTAAGCATATAATAGATGTATCTACCAGAAAAGTGCATGTGTGATATGTTACAGCTACACGATTGGTTGGACACGGACTGGTCATGATACAGCAATAAGAAATTGACATATATTTGATGCCACATGACTAGACACTGATATTATCTCTCATGTTTATCAGTTAACAAAAGCGACAAGAGCCCAGTCAAACGTCGACTGCACGATTCCTACCACACCAGGAGCGCGTGTCATGATTCACTATCAAACAATGATGATACTGGGGGCTCGCCACCTGGGGACCGCCACAATCACATGCAAAGGCAATTGTTCACCCTAATAGGCACGGGAACACAAGGTACATATCAAAATAGGGAATTGCATCTCACATCATTTTGGGCACTGATACGTCAAATCTGGAAATGCCGTCTACACGTCCAACACAAAACCTTTGGAAAGCCCCATGCACCCAGGCCTGAATCCCTTGAACACGACCAAACAACCCCCGAGCACGACGCTTGTCGAACTCCAAAGTTATGATAATTACATACATTTTCCCCTAACCCAAAGTAATCTATTCTAGTTCTGGAGCAGATCGTATTTACCAGTATTAATCGTGGTATGACATTTATCGCCAGTTACAAGAGCCGCGATAAACAGAACATGATAAGACACGCACCAAACCTATACTCTTGATGTACATGTTGGTCTTATTTAAAAACTGTTTGGTTAACAAGATAGGCCTATTATGCTATGCTTTCTTTCCTGCTGTGCTATCATTCTGATTTGAAATAATGACATACATTGTTACCGCTCATCTTCCCATATAATTTAAACAAGGTTGGGTTCATGACAAACATATTTAAATATATACAACAACTATACTTACTTACACTTAATTTGATACCTTATTATTTAAAGAAAATACGGGTTGGAATACGTTCCAAGAAACCCATGCTTGTTGTAATCGGCGACTAACGGGATCGGGTGGTCACTGACATGGTTGATGTATATCCCCATCGATGCTCATGATATTGTCATGGTGACTGATTTACGACACCCATTGTCTAAAGAACATTTAATTGCAAAGGCTCATTACCCTGGAGCCATGACATCTAGATGCCTTGAAACATTTAATTGCTGTTATTTATTAGATGCTAATCCTACTTGTTAATCCCCATTTTTGTGTACATCGACCGTCTGCCATCCTGAACAGGATGTGCAAGTATGTCACTGATGATTTACTGTTTACATTTATATTTATATTTATTACTTACTAAATGTCAGGTGACCTTGGCTATATAAGCCTTGGTCCAGAGAGAAAAGAGAGAAGGAGAGAAGGGGTTTGACTCTCTTACCAAGCAGACCTCTCTCCCACAGCCCAGAGTGTGTACCGACTCTCTGTGGCACCCTAAGTTATTATCTAAGTATATTGTAAATTGTTAATTGTTCTTGTAAATAAAATTGTGATTAGTCTCCTGTGACTCTGGCTCTTTGCTGACTAATTCCCCAAGAAAACCAGCACGTCATTTGGAAGGTATTGTTCACCCAGAACAGTTCCATGATAATATCAATCACTGCTGTGTGTGGTCCAGACTCGATTATTTACAGACCACCGTTATGTATCCGGAATATTGCTGAGTGTGGCGTTCATCAAAATCAAACAAAAAATATTATTCAACACCCTCCGACATTTAAACTGTACATACTATAATCAGAGAATAAAATAGACTATATTTTATGGTCTCTGGTATAATATAATGATTCGAATGCCTGTAACGGGCATTGTTTAAGAAGGGAATATTAGTGGATTGTCCTATTGATCAGATATGCGCTTCAGTAGTGGTTTTGTATATCTCCAGGTTGGTGTTTACAGTGTAGCTCTCATTATTTGTTGATAATTCAACAAGCAAATTAAAACAAACCAATTCTACCATGGCGCATGGTGAGGTGAGAGTTAACGTGGCCTTCAAGATTATTGGTCTTATATAGCGACCTGCATGCCGCACGTGCATGTGTGTGTGTGTGTGGCTGAGTGTATAGTCCGGAGATTTTAGAGTGCCAGTCCATTGAGATACCATGCCACATCATGAATACCCCTTTCAAAAACAGTGTATTCCGAGCGGACCAGTCTTTATTTTAGCCCCTTAATGCCGAGCGCCAGGCAGGGTAACAACAAGTACCAGCTTTTAACGTATTCTGATATGACGAGGCCGGGGATCGAACCACCGACCTTCCTCTCTCCGGGCGGACGTTCTACCACTTGACCACGGAGGCTGTCCATGACGAAGGATTACAGAGTATACAATAACTCGTAATTGTTCAGAGGTTTCAAATGACAATTACATATATCTTATATAACAGATTATTGTGTGGTGGTAATGCTTTAATCTCTACATTTTACCCTTGTCCGTGTGCTCTTGTTCTATTCAGCAAACAGTCCAACATATTCGTTGACACTGATCCAGACTGGCTCTTGAGGGATTCTCCTTGACTAAGTCGATGAAAACCTTTCCTTTAAACGGAGTCAGTATACTGTGTCTGAGTGGGGTATTCATGTTAAACTGCAGCATGGTATCTCAGTGGGCGAGCACTATAAATCGGTATCATTCCGGACTAGTACAAGCAGCCACACAAACAAACACACGTACATGCACGTCGCTATATAAGTGCAATAATCTTTGACACGACGTTAAACCCCATTTCACCTCACCTTTCCTTAAAACATTTTTGTTTTCAAAAGTATCTTTCCTCTTCTGCTGTTTTCATATGTGGAATCAAGGAAACTAGACTTGGTTTTGTTTGATACAGACTTGCTTTGGCTGTTATTGAATATTTTTATATATCAATCAAGTCTAGAACGATTTGGCAAGTCTGTATTGCTTCAGTTGTACCCCTGAAATTAAGCACTGTTCTAGGCTCCATTGGATTTTATTTTAAAGATAAGTATTTGTGACTACGACAATTTTATCTCGGGGACTAAATGTGTGTCTACTGACAATGTCCGACGTCAATACATCGTTGATGCCGCGCTATACTATCACCTATTTATTGCAATCAATTTGACTAGTGTGTACATTACTCTAATGAACATGTACTTGATCACGCATTCAGCATTATCCAATACTATTATTTTATTGTGTGATGAATTTAACTGTATCAGCGGTAACATGTGATATTAATGTTCCATCGATATCTTTCCTCGTTGGTCTATCCATGCCTACAAAATAAAAATAAAATCCAACAGGAGACCAGATCAATTCTTAATTTCAATGTAGAGCTGAGGCAATCTAGACTTTCCCAATCATTCTAAACTCGAGTTGAACTCCTTTTTTCTGTAGGGTGACATACCACACAATAACAAGTCCAGCTTGGCCCCCGCCCGAGCTCCCGTCCGTCACAGCAGCTGGCCTTTGATCATATCATCTAACATGGCCAACTAAGTTCTCAAGTAAACAAAATCCTAATCAGCGAGGGGTCCTTTATTGAAGTAGTCAGTGCAAACATCAGAGAGTGTATCGAGTGAATCATATCGAAGTACTCGGTCGACATCAAACGGTAGATTACATATTATGTGAAACCTTTTATTTTCAAATTATTAATTGATATTGATATCTTTTCAAAAGATGTGTACTCAAAGTCAGGTTCAGCAGCTTAAAAATCACTCGGGCTTCGAATAGCTTTCATCAATTTAATGTTTCACCTAATGTTCCTTATCTAGTAAGGTACAGTCAGTTGACTTTCACAGTAGTCTAATTTGGATATAAACACAATGTGCTTTCATATAATATGTGCCTGTTATTTGCCAGTACAAAATTGAACTTGGAACCAAGGATGCAAAGTGAGGTTTAAATGTTAAATGTAGCACTGTCAGTCAGCAGGGAGCGCAACTCTTCTTTGAAAGTCCAGTATCTTGATTTCCTGATTTTACCATGACATACTTACTCACTTATCTTTTGGTAAAATAATTCTAGATACATCGGCTGATTCTGATGTGTTGAGTGGGTGGGTAAATTAACCGAAAGTTTACCGACATTGCTTTGTATAAGATTATGAGAGGCCGTAAACATGGGTCATGGGCCGAGACATCGAATACCTGTACCGCTGTAGGGAAGAAAAGTCCCCCAATAATTCAATAAATCGATGTCCAGATGCCGGGATATCGTACATACAACAAGACTAAACCTCTACAGTACGGACACCGTGCACTGCAGTCTGAATGTAGGCATGTATGAATGTACATGAATATGTTGTCTGTGTACTGAATTGCCGACGTGAGATGATTCCTAAGGTCAACCTTGAACACGGACCCTGGCCTCGTTGTTGACGTATCTGTATTTCCCGGGAGGAGCTGTGCAGTTTAACTACATGTGCAGGCTTCACATCCGTCGCGGACTCTGTCGTACCACCTCGTAGATGTCAGCATATCGTTTCTGGGTCAAGGAGCGGATATAACGGTCTCGAGTGTTGGTGTTGACAACACTCTACTCACGGCATAAGGGGCTGCGTGCTCGATGAACTACCAGTTCGTCCATGAAATCATTTCTATAAAATTATTCAGAAGAACTTTTCCTCCTCTGATATTTCGATCGTATTTGCGGGTTGTGGGTTTCAGTTGTAGGTTTCAGCTGTGGGATTCAGTTGTGAGTTGAAGCTGTGGGTTTCAGTTGTGAGTTGAAGCCGTGGGATTCAGTTGTGGGTTGATACTGTGGGTTGTAGTTGTGGGTTGAAGCTGTGGGTTTCAGTTGTGGGTTGAAGCTGTGGGTTTCAGATGTGGGTTGCACTTGTGCGTTGTGGGTTTCAGTTGTGGGTTGTGGGTTTCAGTTGTGGGTTGCAGCTGTGGGATGCAGTAGTGGGTTGAAGCTGTGGGTTTCAGTTGTGGGTTGCAGCTGTGGGTTTCAGTTGTGGGTTGCACTTGTGCGTTGCGGGTTTCAATTGTGGGTTGTGGTTTAAAGCTGTGGGTTGCAGTTGTGGGTTGAAGCTGTGAGTTTCAGTTGTGGGTTCAAGATGTGGGTTGCAGTTGCATGTTGTGGGTTTCAGTTGTGGGTTGTGGGTTTCAGGTGTGGGTTGCAGCTGTGGGATGCAGTAGTGGGTTGAAGCTGTGGGTTTCAGTTGTGGGTTGAAGCTGTGGGTTTCAGTTGTGGGTTGAAGCTGTGGGTTTCAGATGTGGGTTGCACTTGTGCGTTGTGGGTTTCAGTTGTGGGTTGTGGGTTTCAGTTGTGGGTTGCAGCTGTGGGATGCAGTAGTGGGTTGAAGCTGTGGGTTTCAGTTGTGGGTTGCAGCTGTGGGTTTCAGTTGTGGGTTGCACTTGTGCGTTGCGGGTTTCAATTGTGGGTTGAGGTTTAAAGCTGTGGGTTCCAGTTGTGGGTTTAAGCTGTGGGTTGCAGTTGCATGTTGTGGGTTGAAGCTATTTGTTGCAGTTCTGCGTCGCCGGTTTCAGTTGTTGGTTGAAGCTGTGGGTTGCAGCTGTGGATTGAAGCTGTGAGTTTCTGTTGTGGGTGTAAGCTGTGGGCTGCAGATCTGGGTTGAATCTGTTAGTTTTAGTTGTGGGTTGAAGTTGTGGGTTGAAGTTGTGGGTTGAAGCTGTGGGATTCAGTTGTGAGTTGAAGCTCTGGGTTTCAGTTGTGGTTTGAAGGTGTGGGTTGCAGTTGTGGGTTGCACTTGTGCGTTTTGTTTTTCTGTTGTGGCTTGTGGTTTGAAGCTGTGGGTTGCAGTTGCGTGTTGTGGGTTGCAGCTGTGGGTTGCAGTTGCGTGTTGTGGTTTGAAGCTGTGGGTTGCAGTTGCGTGTTGTGGGTTGAGGCTATATTTTGCAGATCTGCGTCGCTGGTTTTATTTGTGGGTTGAATCTGTTGGTTTAAGTTGTGGGTTGAAGCTGATAGTTTTATTTGTGGTTTGAAACTGTGGGTTGTAGTTGTAAGCCGAAGCACTGGGTTTCAAATGTGGGTTGCACTTGTGCGTTGTGGGTTTTAGTTGTGGGTTGTGTTTTAAAGCTGTGGGTTGCAGTTGTGGGTTGCAGTTCTGCGTGACCGGTTTCAGTTGTGTTTTAAAACTGTGGGTTGAAGCTGTGGGTTTCAGTTTGGGTTGTAGTGGTGGGTTTTCTGGGTTTCAGTTGTGGGTTAAAGCTGTGAGTTGCAGTTGTGGGTTTTGGGTTTAAGCTGTGGGTTTCAGTTGTGGGTTCAATATCTTGGTTTCAGTTGTGGGTTGAAGCTGTGAGTTTCAGTTGTGGGCTGAAGCTGTGGGTTGCAGTTGTGGGTTTTGTTGTTTTCACTTGTGGGTTAAAGCTGTGGGTTGCAGTTGTGGGTTGCACTTGTGCGTTGTGTGTTTCAGTTGTGGGTTGTGGTTTGAAGCTGTGGGTTGCAGTTGTGGGTTGCAGTTCTGCGTCGCCAGTTTCAGTTGTTGGTGTTGTGTGTTATAGTTGTGTGTTGTGTGTTATAGTTGTGTGTTGTGTGTTATAGTTGTGTGTTGTGTGTTATAGTTGTGTGTTGAAGCTGTGGGTTGCAGTTGTGGTTTGAAGGTGTGGGTTGCAGTTGTGGGTTGCACTTGTGCGTTGTGTTTTTCTGTTGTGGCTTGTGGTTTGAAGCTGTGGGTTGCAGTTGCGTGTTGTGGGTTGAGGCTATATTTTGCAGATCTGCGTCGCCGGTTTCAGTTGTGGGTTGAAGCTGTGGGTTGCAGTTGTATGCTGAAGCTCTGGGTTTCAGTTGTGGGCTGTGGGCTGTAGTTGTGGGTTGAATCTGTGGGTTTCAGTTTGGGCTGTAGTGGTTGGTTTTCTGGTTTTCAGTGATGGGTTAAAGCTGTGGGTTCCAGTTGTGGGTTTTGGGTTGAAGCTGTGAGTTTCAGTTGTGGGTTGCAGCTGTGGGTTTCAGTTGTGGGTTGCACATGTGCGTTGTCCGTTTCAGTTGTGGGTTGAAACTCTGGGTTTCAGTAATGGTTTAAAATTGTGGGTTGCAGTTCTGCGTCGCCGGTTTTAGTTGTGGGTTGTGGGTTTCAGTTGTGGGTTGAAGTTGTTGGTTTTAGTTTTGTGTTGAAGCTGTGGGTTGCAGTAATGGGTGGAGGCTGTGGGTTGCAGTTGGGTTTCAGTTGTGGGTTAAAGCTGTGGGTGTCAGTTGTGGGTTGAACCTGTTGGTTTCAGTTGTGGGTTGAAGCTGTGGGTTTAATGTTTGGGTTGAAGCTGTGGGATGCAGTTCTGAGCTTAAACTATGGGTTGAAACAGTGGGTTTAAGCTGTGGGTTTCAGATGTGGGTTCAAGCTGTGGGTTTCAGTTGGGGGTTGAAGCTGTGGGTTGCAGTTGTTGGTTGAAGCTGTGGGTTCCATCTGTGGGTTTCATTTGTGGGTTTTTAGTTTTGGGTTTCAGTTGTGGGTTGAAGCTGTTGGTTTTATTTGTGGGTTGAAGCTGTGGGTTTTATTTGTGGGTTGAAGCTGTGGGTTGAAGCTGTGGGATGCAGTTGTGGGTTGAAGCTGTGGGATGCAGTTGTGTGTTGAAGCTGTGGGATGCAGTTTTGGGTTGAAGCTGTGGGATGCAGTTGTGGGTTCAAGCTCTGGGTTCCAGTTGTGGGTTGAAGCTGTGGGATGCAGTTGTGGGTTGAAGCTGTGGGATGCAGTTGTGGGTTGAAGCTGTGGAATGCAGTTGTGGGTTGAAGCTGTGGGATGCAGTTGTGGGTTGAAGCTGTGGAATGCAGTTGTGGGTTGAAGCTGTGGGATGCAGTTGTGGGTTGAAGCTCTGGGATGCAGTTGTGGGTTGAAGCTGTGGGATGCAGTTGTGGGTTGAAGCTGTGGGATGCAGTTGTGGGTTGAAGCTGTGGGATGCAGTTGTGGGTTCAAGCTCTGGGTTGCAGTTGTGGGTTGAAGCTGTGGGATGCAGTTGTAGGTTCAACCTGTGGGATGCAGTTGTGGGTTGAATCTGTTAGTTTCAGTTGTGAGCTGAAGCTGTGGGATGCAGTTGTGGGTTGAAGCTGTGGGATGCAGTTGTGGGTTGAAGCTGTGGGATGCAGTTGTGGGTTGAAGCTGTGGGATGCAGTTGTGGGTTGAATCTGTTAGTTTCAGTTGTGAGCTGAAGCTGTGGGTTTCAGTGAGTGTTGTTATTCCACATGAGTTATCCGTGATACATGTGCCGCGTGTTATAAAGGCATGGACTGCAACACTCCGCTTAATTGTATCTCAACGTCAACCCTCGTTCAGTTTCAGTTGTCTGCATCCTGCAATCTGAATCTCGGCTTCAGATAGTGATACTGTTATATTTTCATTTTAAAAAGTAAAATGTCTTCGATACTATTGAATGTAAACAGGAGTGTTTCACGTTCATACTGCCAAGTCTAAGTTAATACAGATTATATGAAATGTGAAAACAGTCCAGGATCAAGGAAAAAGATGGGACTACATGGGACATAAACATATTGATGTCAGGGATGGGTGAAACATGGGATATATGTAGGACAAAATGATGGATATAGACGTGGGTGTCTGAGATGGGTGGATCATGAGATATATGTGGGACTACATGGTAGATATAGACCTGGGTGTCGGGGACGGGTGGATCATGACATATATGTGAGACTACATGGTAGATATAGACCTGGATGTCTGGGATGGGTGGATCATGAGATATATGTGAGACTACATGGTAGATATAGACGTGGGCGTCTGGGATGGGTGGATCATGAGATATATGTGAGACTACATGGTAGATATAGACGTGGGCGTCTGGGATGGGTGGATCATGAGATACATGGGAGACTACATGGTAGATATAGACGTGGGTGTCAGTGATGGGTGGATCATGAGACATATGTGGGACTACATGATAGATATAGACCTGGGTGTCGGGGATGGGTGGATCATGAGATATATGTGAGACTACATGGTAGATATAGACCTGGATGTCTGGGATGGGTGGATCATGAGACGTATGTGAGACTACATGATACATATAGACCTGGGTGTCGAGGATGGGTGGATCATGAGATATATGTGAGACTACATGATAGATGTAGACGTGGGTGTCGGGGATGGGTAGATCATGAGATATATGTGAGACTACATGGTAGATATAGACGTGGGCGTCTGGGATGGGTGGATCATGAGATACATGGGAGACTACATGGTAGATATAGACGTGGGTGTCAGTGATGGGTGGATCATGAGACATATGTGGGACTACATGATAGATATAGACCTGGGTGTCGGGGATGGGTGGATCATGAGATATATGTGAGACTACATGGTAGATATAGACCTGGATGTCTGGGATGGGTGGATCATGAGACGTATGTGAGACTACATGATACATATAGACCTGGGTGTCGAGGATGGGTGGATCATGAGATATATGTGAGACTACATGATAGATGTAGACGTGGGTGTCGGGGATGGGTAGATCATGAGATATGTGTGAGACTATATGACAGATGTAGACGTGGGTGTCTGGGATGGGTGGATCATGAGATATATGTGGGACTACATGGTAGATATAGACCTGGGTGTCTGGGATGGGTGGATCATGAGACATTTGTTAGTCTACATGGTAGTAATAGACGTGGGTGTCGGGGATGGGTGGATCATGAGACATATGTGAGACTACATGGTAGATATAGACCTGGGTGTCGGGGATGGGTGGATCATGAGACATATGTGAGACTACATGGTACATATAGACCTGGGTGTTGGGGATGGATGGATCATGAGATATATGTGAGACTACATGGTAGATATAGACGTGGGTGTCTGGGATGGATGGATCATGAGATATATCTGAGACTACATGGTAGATATAGACGTGGGCGTCTGGGATGGATGGATCATGAGACATATGGGAGACTACATGGTACATATAGACCTGGGTGTTGGGGATGGATGGATCATGAGACATATGTGAGACTACATGGTACATATAGACCTGGGTGTTGGGGATGGATGGATCATGAGATATATGTGAGACTACATGGTAGATATAGACGTGGGTGTCTGGGATGGATGGATCATGAGATATATGGGAGACTACATGGTAGATATAGACGTGGGTGTCTGGGATGGGTAGATCATGAGATATATGTGAGACTACATGGTAGATATAGACGTGGGTGTCTGGGATGGATGGATCATGAGATATATGGGAGACTACATGGTAGATATAGACGTGGGTGTCTGGGATGAATGGATCATGAGATATATGTGAGACTACATGGTAGATATAGACGTGGGTGTCTGGGATGGGTAGATCATGAGATATATGGGAGACTACATGGTAGATATAGATGTGGGTGTCTGTGATGGGTGGCTCGTGAGATATATGTGAGATTACATGGCAGATATAGACGTGGGTGTCGGGGATGGGTGGCTCATGAGATATATGGGAGACTACATGGTAGATATAGACGTGGGTGTCGGGGATGGGTGGCTCATGAGATATATATGAGACTACATGATAGATATAGACGTTGGTGTCGGAAATGGGTAGATTATGAGATATATGGGAGACTACATGATATATATAGACGTGGGTGTCTGGGATGGGTAACTCATGAGATATATGTGGGAAAAATGATAGATATAGACCTGGGTGTCTGGGATGGGTGGCACATGAGATATATGTGAGTGTACACGATAGATATAGACCTGGTGTCTGGGATGGGTGGCTCATGAGATATTTGTGAGACTACATGGTAGATATAGACGTGTGTGTTGGGGATGGGTGGCTCATGAGATATATATGAGACTACATGATAGATATAGACCTGGTGTCTGGGATGGGTGGCTCATGAGATATATGTAAGACTACATGGTAGATATAGACGTGGGTGTCGGGGATGGGTAGATCATGAGATATGTCTGAGACTATATGATAGATATAGACGTGGGTGTCTGGGATGGGTGGATCATGAGATATATGTGGAACTACATGGTAGATATAGACGTGGGTTGAATCTGTTAGTTTCAGTTGTGAGCTGAAGCTGTGGGATGCAGTTGTGGGTTGAAGCTGTGGGATGCAGTTGTGGGTTGAAGCTGTGGGATGCAGTTGTGGGTTGAAGCTGTGGGATGCAGTTGTGGGTTGAAGCTGTGGGATGCAGTTGTGGGTTGAATCTGTTAGTTTCAGTTGTGAGCTGAAGCTGTGGGTTTCAGTGAGTGTTGTTATTCCACATGAGTTATCCGTGATACATGTGCCGCGTGTTATAAAGGCATGGACTACAACACTCCGCTTAATTGTATCTCAACGTCAACCCTCGTTCAGTTTCAGTTGTCTGCATCCTGCAATCTGAATCTCGGCTTCAGATAGTGATACTGTTATATTTTCATTTTAAAAAGTAAAATGTCTTCGATACTATTGAATGTAAACAGGAGTGTTTCACGTTCATACTGCCAAGTCTAAGTTAATACAGATTATATGAAATGTGAAAACAGTCCAGGATCAAGGAAAAAGATGGGACTACATGGGACATAAACATATTGATGTCAGGGATGGGTGAAACATGGGATATATGTAGGACAAAATGATGGATATAGACGTGGGTGTCTGAGATGGGTGGATCATGAGACATATGTGGGACTACATGATAGATATAGACCTGGGTGTCGGGGACGGGTGGATCATGACATATATGTGAGACTACATGGTAGATATAGACCTGGATGTCTGGGATGGGTGGATCATGAGACGTATGTGAGACTACATGATACATATAGACCTGGGTGTCGGGGATGGGTGGATCATGAGATATATGTGAGACTACATGGTAGATATAGACCTGGGTGTCTGGGATTGGTGGATCATGAGATATATGAGAGACTACATGATAGATATAGACGTGGGTGTCGGGGATGGGTGGCTCATGAGATATATATGAGACTACATGATAGATATAGACGTTGGTGTCGGGAATGGGTAGATTATGAGATATATGGGAGACTACATGATATATATAGACGTGGGTGTCTGGGATGGGTAACTCATGAGATATATGTGGGAAAAATGATAGATATAGACCTGGGTGTCTGGGATGGGTGGCACATGAGATATATGTGAGTCTACACGATAGATATAGACCTGGTGTCTGGGATGGGTGGCTCATGAGATATTTGTGAGACTACATGGTAGATATAGACGTGTGTGTTGGGGATGGGTGGCTCATGAGATATATATGAGACTACATGATAGATATAGACCTGGGTGTCTGGGATGGGTGGATCATGAGACATTTGTTAGTTTACATAGTAGTAGTAGACGTGGGTGTCGGGGATGGGTGGATCATGAGACATATGTGAGACTACATGGTAGATATAGACCTGGGTGTTGGGGATGGGTGGATCATGAGACATATGTGAGACTACATGGTAGATATAGACCTGGGTGTTGGGGATGGGTGGATCATGAGACATATGTGAGACTACATGGTAGATATAGACCTGGTTGTCTGGGATGGGTGGATCATGAGATATATGTGAGACTACATGGTAGATATAGACCTGGGTGCCTGGGATGGGTGGGTCATGAGATATATGTGGGACCGCATGAGACATATATACGTGGGCGTCTGGGATGGATGGATCATGAGATATATGTGAGACTACATGGTAGATATAGACGTGGGTGTCTGGGATGGGTAGATCATGAGATATATGTGAGTCTACACGATAGATATAGACCTGGTGTCTGGGATTGGTGGCTCATGAGATATTTGTGAGACTACATGGTAGATATAGACCTGGGTGTTGGGGATGGGTGGCTCATGAGATATATATGAGACTACATGATAGATATAGACGTGGGTGTCTGGGATGGGTGGATCATGAGATATATGTGGGACTACATGGTAGATATAGACGTGGGTGTCTGGGATGGGTGGATCATGAGATATATGTGAGACTACATGGTAGATATAGACCTGGGTGTTGGGGATGGATGGATCATGAGATATTTTTGAGACTACATGGTAGATATAGACCTGGGTGTCTGAGATGGATGGATCATGAGATATATGTGAGACTACATGGTAGATATAGACGTGGGTGTCTGGGATGGGTGGATCATGAGATATATGTGAGACTACATGGTAGATATAGACGTGGGTGTTGGGGATGGGTGGATCATGAGATATATGTGAGACTACATGGTAGATATAGACGTGGGTGTCTGTGATGGGTGGCTCATGAGATATATGTGAGACTACTTGGTAGATATAGACGTGGGTGTCTGAGATGGGTGGGTCATGAGATATATATGAGACTACATGGTAGATATAGACCTGGGTGTCGGGGATGGGTGGATCATGAGATATATATGAGACTACATGATAGATATAGACCTGGGTGTCTGGGATGGGTGGATCATGAGACATTTGTTAGTTTACATAGTAGTAGTAGACGTGGGTGTCGGGGATGGGTGGATCATGAGACATATGTGAGACTACATGGTAGATATAGACCTGGGTGTTGGGGATGGGTGGATCATGAGACATATGTGAGACTACATGGTAGATATAGACCTGGTTGTCTGGGATGGGTGGATCATGAGATATATGTGAGACTACATGGTAGATATAGACCTGGGTGCCTGGGATGGGTGGGTCATGAGATATATGTGGGACCGCATGAGACATATATACGTGGGCGTCTGGGATGGATGGATCATGAGATATATGTGAGACTACATGGTAGATATAGACGTGGGTGTCTGGGATGGGTAGATCATGAGATATATGTGAGTCTACACGATAGATATAGACCTGGTGTCTGGGATTGGTGGCTCATGAGATATTTGTGAGACTACATGGTAGATATAGACCTGGGTGTTGGGGATGGGTGGCTCATGAGATATATATGAGACTACATGATAGATATAGACGTGGGTGTCTGGGATGGGTGGATCATGAGATATATGTGGGACTACATGGTAGATATAGACGTGGGTGTCTGGGATGGGTGGATCATGAGATATATGTGAGACTACATGGTAGATATAGACCTGGGTGTTGGGGATGGATGGATCATGAGATATTTGTGAGACTACATGGTAGATATAGACCTGGGTGTCTGAGATGGATGGATCATGAGATATATGTGAGACTACATGGTAGATATAGACGTGGGTGTCTGGGATGGGTGGATCATGAGATATATGTGAGACTACATGGTAGATATAGACGTGGGTGTTGGGGATGGGTGGATCATGAGATATATGTGAGACTACTTGGTAGATATAGACGTGGGTGTCTGAGATGGGTGGGTCATGAGATATATGTGAGACTACATGGTAGATATAGACCTGGGTGTCGGGGATGGGTGGATCATGAGATATATGTGAGACTACATGGTAGATATAGACGTGGGTGTCTGAGATGGGTGGATCATGAGATATATGTGAGACTACATGGTAGATATAGACCTGGTGTCTGAGATGGGTGGATCATGAGATATTTGTGAGACTACATGGTAGATATAGACCTTGGTGTTGGGAATGGGTGGATCATGAGATATATGTGGGACTACATGGTAGATATAGACCTGGGTGTCTTGGATGGGTTGATAATGAGATATATGTGGGACTACATGGCAGATATAGACCTGGGTGTCTTGGATGGGTGGATCATGAGATATATGTGGGACTACATGGTAGATATAGACGTGGGTGTCTGGGATGGAGGGATCATGAGATATATGTGAGACTACATGGAGGATATAGTCGTGGGTGTCACTGATGGGTGGATCATGAGATATATGTGATACTACATGGTAGATATAGACCTGGGTGTCTGATATGGGTAGATCATGAGATATGTGACATATGACATATAGAAATAATTTCTTAATGTGAAGTGTACAACTTTTCTATTTGGACGAGGGGTTGGTCACGTGACCTCGAAACTGACATTCAAAAGTGTAGTAATGACACACTTTTGACGTTCGTACATTTTTCACGAGACTGTATTCTTGACATGATGGACTGGTTCCACATTCCCAGGGAAACCCTGGCTGCATACAGAAACGTTGTTTCTGGTCATCTGGGCCCTTTAATCATGAACACTGCGTTTTAGCATTCATTGAGAAAAGTAGGTGAGTTTGACTGCAGGATCCTCGCTACGACCCATCCTGGTCTGACACTTGTTCATTTACGTTTATCGTGTCGCCCATTTTAACGTCTTGTACCTGATGTATCTGTATTACGACGCGCTGTCAATCTGGCTGAGGTAGTTCTCAACAGACATTTCTCTACTTATGATGTTGTCATTTGAATATATTTCTTGGAAACTAACTACAAAGATGTCACTTAAGAACACGTCGAACATACATATGCTCCTGTCACTTCATTCCGCGATACAGCTGACTGTTGGGTGGGTGTCAGTGTAAACATGAAGTCACACATACTAAATACAATTGTGTATCGATCTACATCTTTCGAGGTAGAAAGAGGGAAATAAATTGACTTGTACTTTGTGTGAGTTCATTGGAGTATGAACCTTCATAAGGTGAGGCCCAAACAGTTTCACACAAAGTGAAGTCAATTCTCAAGTTACTTACGTACATCGTTAATGATAAAGGGGTTGGCGGCAGATTAATTAATGTCAAAAAAGAAATCTTCCTAATATATTTTTTCTTGAATGGTGGTAATACTCTCCGCACGACACTATTGTGATAACTGGGATTATCCGCCATGTTTGCTGTTATGAAGCTACATGTGCACACAGGAAGTACTTATATGGAGCAGCTGTATCCCCGGGCAGGCATTTTGCCAAACACTTGAGTCGGGCCTAGGTCGGTGTATCAGGCGTTTTCTAACTGCGGGCCACAGTCGCTTATGCACAACAAAGATGTCGGGAGTTATATTCATCAGTCTTGTTTTGCTGTGTGGTGTCAGAGATGTACATTCTGATACCAACTTGGCAGCCTTATCTAAAAAACTAAACATGCTGGACAGAACGCTCAAGGCGTGGAAAGGCACAGTTGTTGATTTGGGGACTGAAATGAGTTACAACGTTGACTTTCTGGAGTCATCACTGAAAGAGGAACTGACTAACACGCTCATCCCTGCCTTGATAAAGCCTCTAGTGCTAAGGGTGAGTACAGGCAATCACACACGTTACACGTTCACCTATATCAGAGCCTGGTATTTTTAATCAGAACCAGTCTATTTGATAAGCAAGGAACCTACCACAAGGTGCTCTATGAATCTTCATGAGCCTGTGTGTATTTGTTATCTATCACCTGTTGTTGTCAATGTGAACCTGCTGCTTATCACACCATGGTCCACTTGCACACAGCGATCTTAGCGCTAAGATGATCTTAACTCCCATACTTTAACATAGGCTTACAATAGTCGTAGCGCTAAGATCGCTTTGTGCAAGTGGGCCCTGGTCATGCATATATGTCTCTCATCGCTTGGTTGTTGTCGCTTCAGCTTGATAACGGTGTTAGAATATACATTGAAACGTCGCTATATCCAATAAACCAGAAGTTGTTATCCATAAATTTGTTCGTTTTCCATCGTAGAAAAATGGATGCTAATGAATTTTAATTAAGGTAGTGCGTATTACAATGGAGCCATGACTCACACCGACAGGAATGCTTGTAGTAGCAATGCATATAGCGTTGATGTAATAAAGCAAAGAAGTTATCGACTGTTTCGAAAGCATGTTTCGAAAGCAGCAGGTAGCCTGGCTTAATTCCATTTACTCAACAGGCTATTCAACAGACACACAACAGGCTATTTAGCCTAGCAATTACATGCCTTAAGATCATGCTGTTCTAATTTTCATTGGAAACCATGGAAAATAAAGAGTTAGCCGTATATACGGCATTAACACAATTAATTTACTCTCCAAAAAAAGAAATGCATAGGTGAACTATAAATGATGAATTAAGTTCATGTAAATTGAAACTATGAAATTATTGTTTTCCACGGCAAGTCAACCAACCACCCAAACAGACCACCTGATGAAACATTAACCCTAAACAGGCCATTTTTCAAATGCATGAAAATTTCAAGTGGAAAAGGATCACAAAGCGTGATGCACATGAAAATTGGGGAAGTTCTGCTTCAAGATGAGAGGTGTAAAAGGATGACACCATAGAACCTAACATTCGCCTTTTTGTGTTTTTCCAAGTCATTTGATATTCGATTGTGTGCCCTTAAACATCTAGAAGCGGAACACTCATCCGTTGCACGTCATTTTAACGTTCACCACAGTTCCGTTTTATGGCAACTTGGATCATCCCGCGAGGGTCCGTCTGCGGTGCAGGATCATTATATCCATGTCATTAACATTTGGTTTACTGAGCATGTAAACATAGGGTTTACTGGGCATGTCAACATTGTATTTACTGGGCATGTCAACATAGGGTTTACTGGGCATGTCAGCATAGGGTTTACTGGGCATGTCAGCATAGGGTTTACTGGGCATGTCACCATAGGGTTTACAGGACATGTCAACATAGGGTTTACTGGACATGTCAGCATAGGGTTTACAGGACATGTCAACATAGGGTTCACTGGGCATGTCAACAAAGGGTTTACTGGGCATGTCAACATAGGGTTTACTGGGCATGTCAGCATAGGGCTGACTGGGCATGTCAGCATAGGGTTTACAGGACATGTCAACCTATGGTTTACAGGACATGTCAACATCGGGTTTACAGGGCATGTCAACATCGGGTTTACAGGATATGTCAGCATAGGGTTTACTTCGCATGTCAACATAGGGCTTACTGGGCATGTCAACATAGGGTTTACTGGGCATGTCAGCATAGGGCTTACTGGGCATATCAGCATAGGGTTTACTGGGCATGTCAACATAGGGCTTACTGGGCAAGTCAACATAGGGTTTACTGGGCATGTCAACATAGGGCTTACTGGGCATGTCAACATAGGTTTTACTGGGCATGTCAGCATAGGGCTGACTGGGCATGTCAGCATAGGGTTTACTGGGTATGTCAGTATAGGTTTTACTGGGCATGTCAACATAGGGCTTACTGGGCATGTCAACATAGGGTTTACTGGGCATGTCAACATAGGGTTTACTGGGCAAGTCAACATAAGGTTTACTGGGCATGTCAACATAGGGCTTACTGGGCATGTCAACACAGGGTTTACAGGACATGTCAACATCGGGTTTACAGGACATGTCAACATCGGGTTTACTGGGCATGTCAACATAGGGTTTACAGGGCATGTCAACATAGGGTTTACTGGGCATGTCAACATAGGGTTTACTGGGCATGTCAACATAGGTTTTACTGGGCATGTCAGCATAGGGCTGACTGGGCATGTCAGCATAGGGCTGACTGGGCATGTCAGCATAGGGTTTACAGGACATGTCAGCATAGGGTTTACTGGGCATGTCAGCATAGGGTTTACAGGACATGTCAGCATAGGGTTTACAGGACATGTCAACATAGGGTTTACTGGGCATGTCAGCATAGGGTTTACAGGACATGTCAGCATAGGGTTTACAGGACATGTCAGCATAGGGTTTACAGGACATGTCAACATAGGGTTTACTGGGCATGTCAGCATAGGGTTTACATGACATGTCAACATAGGGTTTACAGGACATGTCAGCATAGGGTTTACAGGACATGTCAACATAGGGTTTACTGGGCATGTCAGCATAGGGTTTACAGGACATGTCAGCATAGGGTTTACAGGACATTTCAACATATGGTTTACAGGACATGTCAACATAGTGTTTACTGGGCATGTCAGCATAGGGTTTACAGGACATGTCAACATTGGGTTTACTGGGAATGTCAACATCGGGTTTAGTGGGCATATCAACATTGGGTTTACAGGACATGTCAACATCGGGTTTACTGGGCATGTCAACATAGGGTTTACTGGGCATGTCAACATAGGGTTTACTGGGCATGTCAACATCGGGTTTACTGGGAATATCAACATCGGGTTTACTGGGCATGTCAACATAGGGTTTACTGGACATGTCAACATCGGGTTTACTGGGCATGTCAACATAGGGTTTACTGGGCATGTCAACATAGGGTTTACTGGGCATGTCAACATCGGGTTTACAGGACAAGTCAACATCGGGTTTACTGGGCATGTCAACATAGGGTTTACTGGGCATGTCAACATAGGGTTTACAGGACATGTCAGCAAAGGGTTTACAGGACATGTCAACATAGGGTTTACTGGGCATGTCAACATAGGGTTTACTGGGCATGTCAACATAGGGTTTACTGGGCATGTCAGCATAGGGCTGACTGGGCATGTCAGCATAGGGCTGACTGGGCATGTCAGCATAGGGTTTACAGGACATGTCAACATAGGGTTTACAGGACATGTCACCATAGGGCAGACTGGGCATGTCAGCATATGGTTTACAGGACATGTCAACATAGGGTTTACTGGGCATGTCAGCATAGGGTTTACAGGACATGTCAGCATAGGGTTTACAGGACATGTCAACATATGGTTTACAGGACATGTCAACATAGGGTTTACTGGGCATGTCAGCATAGGGTTTACAGGACATGTCAACATTGGGTTTACTGGGAATGTCAACATCGGGTTTAGTGGGCATATCAACATTGGGTTTACAGGACATGTCAACATATGGTTTACAGGACATGTCAACATATGGTTTACAGGACATGTCAACATAGGGTTTACTTGGCATGTCAACATAGGGTTTACTGGGCATGTCAACATTGGGTTTACAGGACATGTCAACATATCGTTTACAGGACATGTGAACATCGGGTTTACTGGGCATGTCAACATAGGCCAGGGTTTACTTGGCATGACAGCATAGGTTTTACTGGGCATGTCAACATAGGGTTTACTGGGCATGTCAGCATAGGGTTTACAGGACATGTCAACATATGGTTTACAGGACATGTCAACATCGGGTTTACTTGGCATGTCAACATTGGGTTTACTTGGTATGTCAGTATAGGTTTTACTGGGTATGTCAACATAGGGTTTACTGGGCATGTCAACATAGGGCTTAATGGTTATGTCAACATTGGGTTTACTGGGAATGTCAACATAGGGTTTACTGGGCATGTCAGCATTGGGTTTACTGGGCATGTCAATATAGGGTTTACAGGACATGTCAACATAGGGTTTATTCTGCATATTGAAATAGGGTTTACTGGGCATATGAATACAGGGTTTACTGGGCATGTCAACATAGGGTTTACAGGGCATGTCAACATAGGGTTTATTGTTCATATCGATATAGGATTTACTCGGCATGTCAACATAGGGTGTTCAGGGCATGTAAACATAGGGTTTACCAGGCATGACAAATCAACAGACGATTTACAGGACATGTCGACGTGGGATTTGCTGAGCATGTCAACATAGGGTTTACTGGGCATGTCGACATAGGACTTGCTGAGCATGTCAACATAGGGTTTACTGGTCATGTCAACATAGGATTTGCTACGCATGTCGACATAGGATTTGCTGGGCATGTCAACATAGGGTTTACTGGCTCACATTCAATTTGTTCCCTGTCTGCACCGGCCATATCGATCAATACAATAATGTGTGTTTTAACATAACCACTGTTTAGTGTCGATTCCAGATTAGAACAATAAGTTAAACCAGAAATGTGTACGCAAAAGAACTCAAAGTGAAGCCAGCAAATAACAAAGAAATGTACCATTCACAATTTATACAGGACAAAATACTAGGTTAACAAATCTATAAAAATATACTGCAAAATAATTAATACAATACACAATATGGTGGTAGTACAAAATTCAATGGCAGTACATTTACAATGGCAGTACAAAATATCAAATTAATAGCAATTGTAATAGCAATAAAGTCAGAGATAATAATATTCACAGCAACAATGGTCAAGCTTCCAAAATAGGCAGAGGTTGAATATCTTCACACAGCCGATGGACGTGGTGTAATGTGAGATGAGAGAGGCATGTTATTTCCCACTTATACACTCTATATATACACCTGGAACTTAATTAAGCGCCACCCATATTTATATCAATGAGTCACCTTGTTGCAACCTACCGAAAAATTCCTTTTACATACGTGTGTCTAGTGTTGTTCACTACTTAAAAGGGACACTAATCACAGAGAAAACATGAGTTTGAAGCATACTGATGGATTTTATTTTCAAATGGTGACATTTTAGAAAAATACGTAATTTGCGCAAAAACCAAAGTGAAAATTACTTTTGCCACGCAATGGTTACTGAAATGGTTGCCTCAAATTTGAATCAGTGAAATTCTGGAACAATGTCTAAAGAAGCCCAAAACACAGTTTATGTCAATATTTGGTGTATCCTCCTTGTGCACGAGTGACGTCAGCCAAACGCTTCCTCATTCCCTGAATCAAACTTTGAACTTGGCGTTGAGGTATTCTAGCCCACTCCTCATGCAAAGCAGAATCGAGTTCACATACATTTTGGACAGGTGGGTCTCTTTCTCGAACTTGACGGCCTGAAATGTCCCAAAGATGCTCTGTGGGATTGAGATCAGGACTTTGTGCTGGCCAAGGAAATTCCTCAATCGCATTCTGACGTAAACATTCGCGGACAGCACGTGATCTGTGAGGTCGGGCGTTGTCATCCATGAATATCGGTCTTGTTGCCAATGGATGGTTATCAAAATGGGGAATAACTGCCGTCTCCAAGATGTCATGCTGATATCGAGGTCCGTTAAGAGTGCCATGCACACTGATCAAGTCCAGTTTACATGAGAAAGATACACAACCCCTCACCATTACGCACCCACCACCAAAAGGAATGGTTTCAAGGATGTTGCGTTCGGCCATGGCTGTCTTCGGCTGCCTCCAGACACGTGTACGCCCGTCCACCATGTGCAAAAGGAACCGGCTTTCATCGGAAAAATGAACTCTCCTCCATGTTTGAATGTTCCAGTTCTGACGTTGGGTTGACCACGCCAAACGAGCTCGTCTGTGTTCCTGTGTTAGCAGTGGACGTTTGATTGGTCTTCTGGCTCCATACCCCGCTGCCTTCAAACGATTTCGGACGGTTCTGGTTGAAATTGCTCGGCCACCTAGCCACTGTGATCTTAAAACTGTAGCGGTGTCAAGCGGACGTCGCCTAACAAGCCGTGATAACGCTGCATCTTCCCGCCTGGATGTCTTTCGAGGCTGACCTGGCCGTGGTCTATCCTTAACTTCATTTGCTGCACGGTATTTTTGCACTAATCTTGCAATTACGGAATGGTGACGTCCAAGTTGCCGTCCAATTTCCCTTAAAGACAATCCGCATTATTCATTCCAATAACCTGCCATCTTAATGCTTCTGTCCAACCAGACTGTGTACCTGAAATGAAACTTACTAGACAACTTACAAACAAAGAAAAAAAACAAAGAAGGAAAGAAGCAAAGGCCCTTAAACATGTTGAGGAGCCTTTGTCATTAAATGTTCCTCTGGAGGTTCATAACACCTTTGAATCTCTAGATATGGAGGTCACTCCATCGCTCCCAATACAGCGTAGAGGACCTTCCCCCCGCTCACGATCTCCAATTGAGCCTCCATGAGTTGCTCTTTTAATTTAATACAATGGAATTGTAGAGGATTTCGGAACAATTCTAATGATCTTCAGCTATTAATTCAAGATTTCAAGCCATCCGCCTTTTGTCTACAGGAAACCTTCCTCAAAACTACTGATAATTTTGATTTAAGACAGTACGATTCTTACCATAGCTTTTCTCCACCAGGGGATAAGGTAACTGGAGGATCTTCTGTTTTGGTGAGGCAGGGCATAATTCACAGTCCTGTTGCTCTCCATACCCCTCTTCAGGCTGTTGCAGTACGTATAACATTGAATATTGTTTTTACTTTGTGTTCTTTATACATTCCACCATCTTATTCTCTGCGACAGTCCGATCTTCAGGCACTTTATGACCAACTCCCTAAGCCCTGTGTTATCATGGGAGATTTGAATGGCCATAACCCACTTTGGGGTAGTAATGACAGCAATTCAAAAGGTAAATTATTGGAGGATTTTGTCATTAATAACGACTTATGTATTTTCAATGATGGTTCTGAAACGTATCTCCATCCTGCAACTGGAACCTATTCTTGTCTGGACTTGTCAGTTGTCGATTCTGATTTACTAAGTGAATTTGAATGGTCAGTCCACGATGACCTTTGTGGAAGTGACCATTTTCCTACTGTCTTAAAATCTGTGTCACCTTCTGATGTACCTCCGTCATCGAGATGGAATTTTACTAAGGCCAACTGGGCTTCATATGAAATACTTTGTACTACCACACTAAAACCTGAAATGTTTCTCAATGTTCCTGACCCTATCCAACTTTTCTCTGACGAACTGAATAAAATAGCTGAAGAATGTATCCTGAAGTCCTCCGCAAATCCTCACATTCGAAAACCATGGTTTACCAACGACTGCAAACAAGCAAGGAAGGCAAGGAAAAAGGCTGAAAAGTACTTCCGACGCCATCCTATGGTCCATAATCTAAATCAATTCAAAATTGTCAATGCTAAAACCAGGCGTACTTTTAAACAAAACAAACGCCAATCTTGGCAAACTTATGTGTCCAAAATAAATTCACGCACGCCGATGTCCAAGGTGTGGAACATGATTCAGAAAATTAAAGGTAAGGGTAATAAATCAAGCATACATCATCTTAAAAATGGCGATCAGTTATTAACTGATAAATCAGATATTGCAAATAAACTGGGTGAAACTCTAGCTGAGCATTCCTCCTCGTCTAACTATGTACCTATATTTCAAAAATATAAAAAGCAGCAGGAAAAGAAACCTATTAATTTTAATTCAGATAACGGGGAAGATTATAATGAAGTCTTTTCTATTCATGAGCTCCTTACTGCCCTTGGGCAAGCTCATGATACTGCTTCAGGGGCTGATAACATACATTATCAACTCCTGAAACATTTACCAGAATCATGTTTGGAAACCTTACTTTTCATATTTGATGATATATGGACATCCGGAAAATTTCCTTCTTCGTGGCGTGATGCCATTGTTGTTCCTATACCGAAACCTGGACGGGATCATACCGATCCATTAAATTATAGACCAATTTCATTGACTAGTTGCGTTTGCAAAACCATGGAACGCATGGTCAATAATAGATTAACATGGTACTTAGAATCCAATAATTTAATTACAAATATTCAATGTGGATTCCGTAAAAATCGTAGTACCATTGATCATTTAGTTAGATTGGAGTCATTCGTTAAGAATGCCATTGTTAACAAACAGCATGCAGTGTCTATCTTTTTCGATCTGGAAAAAGCATATGACACTACATGGAAGCATGGCATTTTAAAAGATTTACATGACTTTGGATTGCGAGGCCGTTTGCCTCAATTTATATCCAAGTTTTTAACTGACAGACAATTTCAGGTCCGCGTGGGTTCTACCCTGTCTGATCATTATAATCAGGATCAGGGTGTCCCACAAGGCAGTATTTTGTCTGTCACACTGTTTAGTATAAAAATCAATAGCCTGTCTAAGGTTTTAAACGATTCCATTGATGGATCTTTATTCGTGGATGATTTTAATATTTCCTGTCGTGGTAAAAATATGAATACTATTGAAAGGCAACTACAATTATGCCTAAACAAAATCCAAAAGTGGTCATTAGAAAATGGATTTAGATTTTCAAAATCTAAAACTAATTGTATACATTTTTGTAGACAGTACAAGCCTCACAAGGACCCAGATCTAGTTTTAGATGGCACTCCTATTAAAGTTGTAAAGGAGGCCAAGTTCTTAGGCATTATTTTTGACCATCATTTAACCTTTTTGCCTCATATCAAGTATTTAAAGACTAAATGCCTGAAGGCACTTGACCTGTTGAAAGTTGTCTCCAACGCAAAGTGGGGAGGGGATCAGAAAACTCTCCTTCAACTATACAGAGCTCTCATACGCTCCAAACTGGATTATGGCTCCATCATTTATGGTGGAGCTTGCAAAAGTAACTTAAAACTGCTTGATTCTATCCACCATCAAGGACTCAGGATTTGCCTGGGTGCCTTCCGCACATCTCCTATATCTAGTCTTTATGTTGAAGCTGATGAGCCATCCCTTAAAGACCGCCGCCTAAAATTATCTTTACAGTACATCACGAAACTATATTCAAATCAATCAAATCCTGCATATGACTGCGTTTTTCATCCTCATCATGTAGACCTCTATCATAAGAAACCGTCGCTTGTTCCACCCCTCGGAGTAAGAATACAACCTGACATTTCTGCTGCAAATATTGATCTCACAATCATATCTCCGACTCAACTACTCTCGTCTCCTCAGTGGCAACTAGTAAAGCCACAGGTAGATCTTTCATTAACGGCACTAAAGAAATCAGACACCAATCAACTCATGTATCAGCAAGAGTATAATCAATTAAGAAGTGCATACAATACTTACAAGTCTATATTTACAGATGGATCCAAGGATGGTGACGCAGTTGCTTGCGCCACCGTCCTTGGATCCAGAACCATATCATCCAGATTACCAAATGAAAGTTCCATTTTTACAGCAGAATCGCAGGCAATATTAACAGCTCTCAAATATATAAATACTCAGTCCAAACATAATAACTTCATCATATTTTCTGATTCCCTTTCTTGTCTTCAAGCCATTAAGAATATTTCATATGAACATCCACTTTTACACGAAATTATAGAATTATTTAATGATCTTGCTACTGGCCAATATGACATCGTCTTTTGTTGGTTACCAAGCCATGTTGGTATCATTGGTAACACAATGGCTGATGCTGCTGCAAAGGCAGCACTCAACAAATCTGTGACACCACTTCTTATTCCATACACTGATTATAAACCCGTGATTAGATCTTACATCCGTGATCTAATGCAAAAGAAGTGGGACACCCAAGTAGGTATCAATAAATTACATGAAATTAAACCAACTATCGGTTACACCTACTTGGGCTGTCAGTCCAGATTTGAAGAGGTCATAATGCGACGATGTCGTATTGGCCACAGCAGATATACACATGAGCATATATTAAAAGGTGAGGATCCTCCGTTTTGTGTCCCTTGTGATGAAAGAATCACGGTCAAGCATGTCCTGCTTGACTGCATTGATTTTTCCATCACAAGGGATAAATATTATAGTGTCAAAACAGTCAAGGACCTTTTTAGTCAAGTTAATTCTCATTTAGTATTGCACTTTTTAAAGGAAATTGATTTAATCCATAAATTTTGATGTACGTAATATGTTTTTATATATTGGTAGTGCTAATATATAACTTAGATTGTTAGTGGCTGTACCCTCGAAGGGGGTTGAAGTAGCGTAAAATTATTGTCCCCCTAAGAGGGTATGTCAGTCCCACATCATTCAATGTATTGTTATGCATACCAGAATTTTAGAACGTAGTATTTTTGTCATTTTAATCTAAGGCTTAACTGGTAACCTATCGCCAGTGACTGAAGGGATGATATAAATCCAGCCAGGGCCCGTGCAGGAAGCAAAGGCACTGTAAGTCCCCATGGTCCCTGGTATGGTGATCTCCCTTTAGTTACTGACGATCTCTAGCCCATTTTTATATTGTGTTGTTAATTCTTTCTGCTTTTATATGTTCCTCAACTAGTTTTAATACACTCTGTGATATTCTAGTTATTGTACTGTCCTTTGCTGACAGTTTTTTTATAAAGTATATATACTTATATGTTATTAATGTATTAATTCTCGTCACGATATGGCTGAAATATTGCCGATGTGACGTTAAATATTAACTCACTCACTCACTCACTTAATGCTTCTGACAGCCTACGACGTGGCATGGTGGTGTTTTACAACGATCAGACAGTCTTTGTCAAGAAATGTTTACTTTTCAAGGTGTGCAAAGGTAAAAACCCGTACTTGATTTTAGAAATTTCAAGGGTATTGTGCTTCACGTGCAGTGCATGTACCAGCAATCGCGTTGATCGTGGCATTGTCAGTGTGATGGTGTGGGGAAAGGGCCATATTGTCTAATAAATAATCGTTGTTTGTTTATTTTCGGTATTGATAATTCTGTGTCATATTTAGTTCGGTGGTGTTTAATTAAGTTCCAGGTGTATACCTTATAGAAATTTCCGTACCATTTCGTGTTCGTCTATAGCTGTTCTAGAAGATTCCAGATTGTACTTGAACCCAAAAGCATCAACATACAGTAACTTCCACACCACTGCTTACATCATCTTGAAATACATTCCTGACAACGGATTATTATTAAAACACAATGTAATAATTAAATTTTCGTTGTGTTCATGGAAATTCCTGCATTCTGATTAGCTGAATTGGTCACGTGTTATTGCATTCATTTCCCAATGAATGTAAAAAATTAAGACACGCCCACCGCGGCGCACTATTTTTATTACTTCAGAATGTCGGGGAATCCCAATATTACAGTCGAGGGAATTCCCTTTCTGCTCACATGTATCGTCATGCACAGGACATTTAGCGACTTTCATGCATATTCATTGTCCAAACTACCTTTTGAAACCGAAGGCCGAGAATGAATGAAACAGCAAACGTGCAGGCTCGCTCGCCTGTTTTTTTCCCGCTCGCCCCGGTTCAACTTTCATGTCTTCGGGTTTCATTTATAACTAGCATTTCTCCAACTGTGATTTACCGTAATCAGGGAAGTAATGTTTGAATCACGCAGTAAATGACCATGTTATTTGAAACTGCCGCCTTCTCTCGGACATATTTCTTCCGGTTCGTTACAGTCTGACTGTTGCAGTTCTTTTCGCCTCTTGCCTTAATTGACAGGTCAAATGAACATTGTTTTAATCCCACTCTCCGTTGATTGGCTACTGACTGTGTAGGCGCGTCAAGTTATGTGCATAAATTAAACAATCACCTGATTCATGTCACGCCACTGTATGTATTCCTACACCTGGAATGTTTATCAATGTCGTCATTTTTGTCTGTTTTGATATATGCAACTGTTTTGGGTTAAACTATTGTAGATAAACCATGTTTTACGTTGTCGAATTTAATTATAAGCATTGACTGTATATTTTTTTCGGTTCATTGAGGTATGAATCGAAAAGCCGATGTGCAAACTTTTGTAAGAACCCGCTACGCGGATTCATACAGTTTGCATATCGGCTTTTCGATTCATACCTCACTGAACCGAAAAAAATAAACAGTCAATCCTTAAATCAATTTCTACTGAATCCTTACATAAACAATGCAATCCAATTACAACACTGCCAAATTACACAACCAATTAGAGACCTTGCATCACCGTTATTTTAACACTATGTGAATTGAAAGCACTACTGCCTATACTCAGGTATGTGTAAATGTTCCTGTATATACTCAAACTGGCAGGTAAATAAACCTGTATATACACAAACTGGCATGTAAATACTCCTGTATATAATCAAACTGTAAGGTAAATATTCCTGCATATACTCAAACTGGCAGGTAAATAAACCTGTATATACACAAACTGTAAGGTAAATACTCCTGTATATACACAAACTGTCAGATAAATACTCCATGTCTATACTCAACCTGTCAGATAAATACTACTGTTTATACTCAACCTGTCAGGTAAATACGCCTGTACATACACAAACTGTCAGGTAAATACTCATGTATATACTCAAACTGTCAGGTAAATATTCCTGTATATACACAAACTGTAAGGTAAATACTCCTGTATATACACAAACTGTCAGATAAATACTCCTGTATATACTCAACCTGTCAGGTAAATACTACTGTCTATACTCAAACTGGCAGGTAAATACTCCTGTATATAATCAAACTGTAAGGTAAATACTCCGGTATATACACAAACTGTCAGATAAATTCTCCTGTCTATACTCAACCTGTCAGGTAAATGCTACTGTATATACTCAACCTGTCAGGTAAATACTCCTGTACATACACAAACTGTGAGGTAAATACTCCTGTATATACACAAACTGTCAGATAAATACTCCTGTCTATACTCAACCTGTCAGGTAAATACTCCTGTATATACTCAACCTGTCAGGTAAATACTACTGTCTATACTCAAACTGTCAGGCAAATACTCCTGTATATACACAAACTGTAAGGTAAATACTCCTGTATATACTCAACCTGTCAGGTAAATACTCCTGTATATACTCAATCTGTCAGGTAAATACTCCTGTACATACTCAACCTGTCAGGTAAATAGTACTGTCTATACTCAAACTGTCAGGTAAATACTCCTGTATATACTCAACCTGTCAGGTAAATACTACTGTCTATACTCAAACTGTCAGGTAAATACTCCTGTATATACTCAACCTGTCAGGTAAATACTACTGTCTATACTCAAACTGTCAGGCAAATACTCCTGTATATACTCAACCTGTCAGGTAAATACTACTGTCTATACTCAAACTGTCAGGCAAATACTCCTGTATATACACAAACTGGCAGGTAAATACTCCTGTATATACTCAACCTGTCAGGTAAATACTCCTGTATATACACAAACTGTCAGATAAATACTCCTGTCTATACTCAACCTGTCAGGTAAATACTCCTGTATATACTCAACTTGTCAGTTAAATACTCCTGTATATACTCAACCTGTGAGGTAAATACTCCTGTATATACACAAACTGTCAGGTAAATAATCCTGTACAAACACAAACTGGCAGGTAAATACTCCTGTATATACTAAACCTGTCAGGTAAAAACATGTATGTCATACTCCAGTGACATAAGTATGCAAATTAGATAACCGGAAGTGGGACTTTTTCGCCGGTTTACGTGAGTAGGTGTTTACAAACAACATGGATACCTTTAATGTTGGAGACAATGTTTTAATAGATCAAAGGGGAAGTGCTACAGTGAT
Organism: Haliotis cracherodii; assembly: GCF_022045235.1. Taxonomy (NCBI): domain Eukaryota; kingdom Metazoa; phylum Mollusca; class Gastropoda; order Lepetellida; family Haliotidae; genus Haliotis; species Haliotis cracherodii. Next base: position 899,325 of record NW_027266289.1, on the reverse strand, counting down.
ATACGTGTTGACAAATGGATATTACAGGTTACAGGTTGATGGTACCGAATTTGAATTTGACTGTGATGAAGGCAGATTATCAAAACTTCCCTGTGGCCAAAGTTTCATCATCGAAACGCCATCGTCGAGCACGGCGAAGCAGACGACGAACACTAAGCCGAAAGATGCCCAAGGAAGATTTGTGGCTGTTGAGGACGGCATGATCGATGGTGTGATCCCAGACAATCAAAACAAAAACACAGCCATGAAAACTTTGTACGATTTGAAACTGTTCGATAACTTTCTAAAAGTCCAAAATGAATTTCGCCAAATGCACCAAATCCCCCCAAACGAACTAGACACACTTTTCTGCAAGTTTTTCATTAGTGTTCGAAACACAAATGGGGAAAATTATGAACCAAACAGTCTCACGGGTTTTCAGAGCAGCATCGAGAGATCACTAAAACTAAGGGGGTATGGCTATTCAATCACATCATCTTTAGAATTTTCACGATCACGGGAAGTATTAAAGGGGAGAAAAATTGAAATAAAGAAAGAAGGGCGTGGCAACTTACCAAGGAGAGCCGACCCGTTTGGTGATGAAGAGATCGAGGCCCTGTGGCAGTCCGGATCCATTGGAATTAGTAATCCAATGAGCATAATATACTGTCAATGGCTCTACAACACAATCCATTTCGGTTTAAGAGGTGTCAGTGATCACTACAACATGTGTTGGGGGGACATCACATTGTATGTTGATGGAGACGATCACGAATATCTTGAACTGTCCATGAGACAAGAAAAGAATAGGTCCGGTGAGAATCCTCGTCATTGTCGCGACGTTAGGCCCAAAATGTGGGCTAATGTTGCTGATCCCTCTCGGTGCCCTGTGCAGGTGTATAAGTTGTATGCCTCCACGCGTTCACTCGACTTCTGTCCAGATGACGATCCCTTTCACATCGGCACACACACTTTAGGTATGCCTAAACCTGGCGATCAGTGGTTTATCCGCTATCGTATTGGGAAAAACAAACTTTCCTCTCTCTCATGAAAAACATGTGCGATGCCGCCAGTCTCCAAACATCGAAACGACTCACAAATCACTCTGCGCGCAAACTCCTTGTGCAAAAGTTGAATGACAATAATGTTCCGCCAAATCAAATAATGCAGATAACTGGCCATGCCGTGAACAATTACTGCCATATTAATCCTGACCAGCAGAAGCAAATATCCAACATCATTTGACGAAACACTCCATCCCACACTGTGACATCCCAGCTTGTTGATGAAACTCCCGTCATGCAGAGCGGCCCCTCGCGTTATGTCCAAAACGACAGTAGACAACAGTCAGCGGTCTCAAATAATAAATGTTTCTGGTGGTGTCAACACTATGTTTGCTGGCAACATTACTGGTGGAAACATGATAATTAATCTCGTTAAACCCCCAAGCCCGGTCCATAGGCTCGGCAAATACCGATTAACTAAGACTCGGTTGATATTTCCAATATTCCAAAACACTCGTGATGAATCCTCTATATATACTAGTACTCAACCTGTCAGGTAAATACTCCTGTATATACTCAACCTGTCAGGTAAATACTTCTGTATATACTAGTACCCACCAAAATACTCTTTCGAAATGACATAATGGACCGTTGTCCCAGTTTTGCGGGGGCGGTCCGGTAGCCTAGTGGATAAAGCGTTCGCGAACCCGGGTTCGATTAAAACCTCGCTCACTCCCAGGTTTGCTGATTTCGTTATAATATTTTCTTTGTATTTGTGTTTTTAGCATGATTAGTTTATGAGTGTGTCAATAAATTTATCCACCAGACTAAACTTGAATTTCATCATTACAGATACAGGAACTTGAGGACCGTGATGCGCTGCGTGAGAAACAAATCCAAAACTTGACGGAACAGATACAGAAAGGTTAGATTTCTATAATCTGTTGGAAATATTGAAAACTATCACGTGGTGATACCAGGTGTTTGTGAAAAGGGGAGTCAAATGTGGGAATTGGGTCGGACATCAGTTTTGTCACTGACCCGTCAAATTTGGAAATTTTCCTCCACATTGTTACCATAAAGTTTTTGAAAGGTTTACTGAGGCCTTGAACGTTATAACCTTGATCAAACAGCTTCTGAGCAAGAGTCAGATGACGGTCTTTGAAATCTTGGCAGAAAGAGCGTGGTTGATTGTACCTCAAAAATTGTAACATATACACACCAAAGGCGTCCTGTGTTTCTAATGGCGACAGAAAACGTCATTAACACTTCTAACACTGTACAGTAGACATGATACACCAGCCCTGTGTTTCTAATGGTGGCGGGAAGTGTCATTAACACTTCTAACACTGTACAGTAGACATGATACACCAGTCCTGTCTTTATAATGGTGGCGGGAAGTGTCATTAACACTTCTAACACTGTACAGTAGACATGATACACCAGCCCTGTGTTTCTAATGGTGGCGGGAAGTGTCATTAACACTTCTAACACTGTACAGTAGACATGATACACCAGTCCTGTGTTTATAATGGCGACGGGAAGTGTCATTAACACTTCTAACACTGTACAGTAGACATCATACACCAGCCCTGTGTTTCTAATTGCGGCGGGAAGTGTCATTAACACTTCTAACACTGTACAGTAGACATGATACACCAGCCCTGTGTTTCTAATGGTGGCGGGAAGTGTCATTAACACTTCTAACACTGTACAGTAGACATGATACACCAGCCCTGTGTTTCTAATGGTGGCGGGAAGCGTCATTAACACTTCTAACACTGTACAGTAGACATGATACACCAGCCCTGTGCTTCTAATGGTGGCGGGAAGTGTCATTAACACTTCTAACACTGTACAGTAGACATGATACACCAGCCCTGTGTTTCTAATGGTGGCGGGAAGTGTCATTAACACTTCTAACACTGTACAGTAGACATGATACACCAGCCCTGTGTTTCTAATGGTGGCGGGAAGTGTCATTAACACTTCTAACACTGTACAGTAGACATGATACACCAGTCCTGTGTTTATAATGGCGGCGGGAATTGTCATTAACACTTTTAACACTGTACAGTAGACATGATACACCAGCCCTGTGTTTCTAATGGTGGCGGGAAGTGTCATTAACACTTCTAACACTGTACAGTAGACATGATACACCAGTCCTGTGTTTATAATGGCGACGGGAAGTGTCATTAACACTTCTTACACTGTACAGTAGAAATCATACATCAGCCCTGTGTTTCTAATTGCGGCGGGAAGTGTCATTAACACTTCTAACACTGTACAGTAGACATGATACACCAGCCCTGTGCTTCTAATGGCGACGGGAAGTGTCATTAACACTTCTAACACTGTACAGTAGACGTGCCTCGACTAGTTTTAAATCTAATCTGTGATATGCTAGTTATCGTACTGTCCTTCGATGACAGGTTTTTATACAGTTTAAATATATGCATTATTTATGACCAACTTCTCGTCACGATATGGCTGCAATATTGCCGATGTGACGTTAAATGTTAACTCACTCACTCACTCACTGTACAGTAGACATTATACGCCAGATGTGTTTCTAATGGCGGCAGAAAACGTCATTTACACTTCTAACACTGTACAGTAGACATGATACACCAGCCCTGTGTTTCTAGTGGTTTCAGTAAGCGTCATTAACACTCCCAACACTGTACAATAGACATGATACACCAGCCCTGTGTTTCTAATGGCGACAGAAAACGTCATTAACACTTCTAACACTGTACAGTAGACATGATACACCAGTCCTGTGTTTATAATGGCGACGGGAAGTGTCATTAACACTTCTAACACTGTACAGTAGACATGATACACCAGCCCTGTGTTTCTAATGGCGGCGGGAAGTGTCATTAACACTTCTAACACTGTACAATAGACATCATACACCAGCCCTGTGTTTCTAATTGCGGCGGGAAGTGTCATTAACACTTCTAACACTGTACAGTAGACATTATACGCCAGTCCTGTGTTTCTAATGGCGGCAGAAAACGTCATTTACACTTCTAACACTGTACAGTAGACATGATACACCAGCCCTGTGTTTCTAGTGGTGTCAGTAAGCGTCATTAACACTCCCAACACTGTACAGTAGACATGATACACCAGCCCTGTGTTTTAGTGGTGTTAGAAAGTGTCATTAACACTTCTAACACTGTACAGTAGACAGGATACACCAGCCCTGTGTTTTTAGTAGTGTTGGAAAGTGTTATTAACACTTCTAACACTGTACAGTAGACATGATACACCAGCCCTGTGTTTTTAGTGGTTTTGGAAAGTGTCATTAACACTTCTAACACTGTACAGAAGACATGATACACCAGTCCTGTGTTTCTAATGGCGACGGGAAGTGTCATTAACACTTCTAACACTGTACAGTAGACATGATACACCAGCCCTGTGTTTCTAGTGGTGTCAGTAAGCGTCATTAACACTCCCAACACTGTACAGTAGACATGATGCACCAGCCCTGTGTTTTTAGTGGTGTTGGAAAGTGTCATTAACACTTCTAACACTGTACAGTAGACATCATACACCAGCCCTGTGTTTTTAGTGGTGTTGGAAAGTGTCATTAACACTTCTAACACTGTACAGTAGACATGATACACCAGCCCTGTGTTTCTAGTAGCCACAGAAAGCGTCATCAACACTTCTTACACTGTACAGTAGACATGATACACCAGCACTGTGTTTTTATTGGCCACAGAAAGCGTCATCAACACTTCTAACATTGTACAGTAGACATGATACACCAGCCCTGTGTTTCTAGTGTAGTCAGGAAGTGTCATTAACACTTCTAACACTGTACAGTAGACATGATACACCAACCCTGTGTTTCTAGTGGCCACAGAAAGCGTCATCAACACTTCTAACACTGGACAGTAGACATGATACACCAGCACTGTGTTTCTAGTGTAGTCAGGAAGTGTCATTAACACTTCTAACACTGTACAGTAGACATGATACACCAGCCCTGTGTTTCTAGTGGTGTCAGTAAGCGTCATTAACACTCCCAACACTGTACAGTAGACATGATGCACCAGCCCTGTGTTTTTAGTGGTGTTGGAAAGTGTCATTAACACTTCTAACACTGTACAGTAGACATCATACACCAGCCCTGTGTTTTAGTGGTGTTGGAAAGTGTCATTAACACTTCTAACACTGTACAGTAGACATGATACACCAGCCCTGTGTTTCTAGTAGCCACAGAAAGCGTCATCAACACTTCTTACACTGTACAGTAGACATGATACACCAGCACTGTGTTTTTATTGGCCACAGAAAGCGTCATCAACACTTCTAACATTGTACAGTAGACATGATACACCAGCCCTGTGTTTCTAGTGTAGTCAGGAAGTGTCATTAACACTTCTAACACTGTACAGTAGACATGATACACCAACCCTGTGTTTCTAGTGGCCACAGAAAGCGTCATCAACACTTCTAACACTGGACAGTAGACATGATACACCAGCACTGTGTTTCTAGTGTAGTCAGGAAGTGTCATTAACACTTCTAACACTGTACAGTAGACATGATACACCAACCCTGTGTTTCTAGTGGCCACAGAAAGCGTCATCAAGACTTCTAACACTGTACAGTAGACATGATACACCAGCCCTGTGTTTCTAGTGGCCACAGAGAGCGACATCAACACTTCTAACACTGTACAGTAGACATGATACACCAGCCCTGTGTTTCTAGTGGCCACAAAAAGCGTCATCAACAGTTCTAACACTGTACAGTAGACATGAAACACCTGCCCTGTGTTTCTAGTGGCCACAGAAAGCGTCATCAACACTTCTAACACTGTACAGTAGACATGATACACCAACCCTGTGTTTCTAGTGGCCACTGAAAGCGTCATCAACACTTCTTACACTGTACAGTAGACATGATACACCAGCCCTGTGTTTCTAATGGCGGCGGGAAGCGTCATTAACACTTCTAACACTGTACAGAAGACATGATACACCAGTCCTGTGTTTCTAATGGCGGCGGGAAGTGTCATTAACACTTCTAACACTGTACAGTAGACATGATACACCAGCCCTGTGTTTCTAGTGGCGGCGGGAAGCGTCATTAACACTTCTAACACTGTACAGTAGACATGATACACCAGCCCTGTGTTTCTAATTGAGGCGGGAAGTGTCATTAACACTTCTAACACTGTACAGTAGACATGATACACCAGCCCTGTGTTTCTAGTAGCCACAGAAAGCGTCATCAACACTTCTTACACTGTACAGTAGACATGATACACCAGCACTGTGTTTTTATTGGCCACAGAAAGCGTCATCAACACTTCTAACATTGTACAGTAGACATGATACACCAGCCCTGTGTTTCTAGTGTAGTCAGGAAGTGTCATTAACACTTCTAACACTGTACAGTAGACATGATACACCAGCCCTGTGTTTCTAATGGCGGCGGGAAGCGTCATTAACACTTCTAACACTGTACAGTAGACATGATACACCAGCCCTGTGTTTCTAATGGCGGCGGGAAGCGTCATTAACACTTCTTACACTGTACAGTAGACATGATACACCAGTCCTGTGTTTCTAATGGCGGCGGGAAGTGTCATTAACACTTCTAACACTGTACAGTAGACATGATACACCAGCCCTGTGTTTCTAATGGCGGCGGGAAGCGTCATTAACACTTCTAACACTGTACAGTAGACATGATACACCAGCCCTGTGTTTCTAATGGCGACGGGAAGTGTCATTAACACTTCTAACACTGTACAGTAGACGTGCCTCGACTAGTTTTAAATCTAATCTGTGATATGCTAGTTATCGTACTGTCCTTCGATGACAGGTTTTTATACAGTTTAAATATATGCATTATTTATGACCAACTTCTCGTCACGATATGGCTGCAATATTGCCGATGTGACGTTAAATGTTAACTCACTCACTCACTCACTGTACAGTAGACATTATACGCCAGATGTGTTTCTAATGGCGGCAGAAAACGTCATTTACACTTCTAACACTGTACAGTAGACATGATACACCAGCCCTGTGTTTCTAGTGGTTTCAGTAAGCGTCATTAACACTCCCAACACTGTACAATAGACATGATACACCAGCCCTGTGTTTCTAATGGCGACAGAAAACGTCATTAACACTTCTAACACTGTACAGTAGACATGATACACCAGTCCTGTGTTTATAATGGCGACGGGAAGTGTCATTAACACTTCTAACACTGTACAGTAGACATGATACACCAGCCCTGTGTTTCTAATGGCGGCGGGAAGTGTCATTAACACTTCTAACACTGTACAATAGACATCATACACCAGCCCTGTGTTTCTAATTGCGGCGGGAAGTGTCATTAACACTTCTAACACTGTACAGTAGACATTATACGCCAGTCCTGTGTTTCTAATGGCGGCAGAAAACGTCATTTACACTTCTAACACTGTACAGTAGACATGATACACCAGCCCTGTGTTTCTAGTGGTGTCAGTAAGCGTCATTAACACTCCCAACACTGTACAGTAGACATGATACACCAGCCCTGTGTTTTAGTGGTGTTAGAAAGTGTCATTAACACTTCTAACACTGTACAGTAGACAGGATACACCAGCCCTGTGTTTTTAGTAGTGTTGGAAAGTGTTATTAACACTTCTAACACTGTACAGTAGACATGATACACCAGCCCTGTGTTTTTAGTGGTTTTGGAAAGTGTCATTAACACTTCTAACACTGTACAGAAGACATGATACACCAGTCCTGTGTTTCTAATGGCGACGGGAAGTGTCATTAACACTTCTAACACTGTACAGTAGACATGATACACCAGCCCTGTGTTTCTAGTGGTGTCAGTAAGCGTCATTAACACTCCCAACACTGTACAGTAGACATGATGCACCAGCCCTGTGTTTTTAGTGGTGTTGGAAAGTGTCATTAACACTTCTAACACTGTACAGTAGACATCATACACCAGCCCTGTGTTTTTAGTGGTGTTGGAAAGTGTCATTAACACTTCTAACACTGTACAGTAGACATGATACACCAGCCCTGTGTTTCTAGTAGCCACAGAAAGCGTCATCAACACTTCTTACACTGTACAGTAGACATGATACACCAGCACTGTGTTTTTATTGGCCACAGAAAGCGTCATCAACACTTCTAACATTGTACAGTAGACATGATACACCAGCCCTGTGTTTCTAGTGTAGTCAGGAAGTGTCATTAACACTTCTAACACTGTACAGTAGACATGATACACCAACCCTGTGTTTCTAGTGGCCACAGAAAGCGTCATCAACACTTCTAACACTGGACAGTAGACATGATACACCAGCACTGTGTTTCTAGTGTAGTCAGGAAGTGTCATTAACACTTCTAACACTGTACAGTAGACATGATACACCAGCCCTGTGTTTCTAGTGGTGTCAGTAAGCGTCATTAACACTCCCAACACTGTACAGTAGACATGATGCACCAGCCCTGTGTTTTTAGTGGTGTTGGAAAGTGTCATTAACACTTCTAACACTGTACAGTAGACATGATACACCAGCCCTGTGTTTTAGTGGTGTTGGAAAGTGTCATTAACACTTCTAACACTGTACAGTAGACATGATACACCAGCCCTGTGTTTCTAGTAGCCACAGAAAGCGTCATCAACACTTCTTACACTGTACAGTAGACATGATACACCAGCACTGTGTTTTTATTGGCCACAGAAAGCGTCATCAACACTTCTAACATTGTACAGTAGACATGATACACCAGCCCTGTGTTTCTAGTGTAGTCAGGAAGTGTCATTAACACTTCTAACACTGTACAGTAGACATGATACACCAACCCTGTGTTTCTAGTGGCCACAGAAAGCGTCATCAACACTTCTAACACTGGACAGTAGACATGATACACCAGCACTGTGTTTCTAGTGTAGTCAGGAAGTGTCATTAACACTTCTAACACTGTACAGTAGACATGATACACCAGCCCTGTGTTTCTAGTGGTGTCAGTAAGCGTCATTAACACTCCCAACACTGTACAGTAGACATGATGCACCAGCCCTGTGTTTTTAGTGGTGTTGGAAAGTGTCATTAACACTTCTAACACTGTACAGTAGACATCATACACCAGCCCTGTGTTTTAGTGGTGTTGGAAAGTGTCATTAACACTTCTAACACTGTACAGTAGACATGATACACCAGCCCTGTGTTTCTAGTAGCCACAGAAAGCGTCATCAACACTTCTAACATTGTACAGTAGACATGATACACCAGCCCTGTGTTTCTAGTGTAGTCAGGAAGTGTCATTAACACTTCTAACACTGTACAGTAGACATGATACACCAACCCTGTGTTTCTAGTGGCCACAGAAAGCGTCATCAACACTTCTAACACTGGACAGTAGACATGATACACCAGCACTGTGTTTCTAGTGTAGTCAGGAAGTGTCATTAACACTTCTAACACTGTACAGTAGACATGATACACCAACCCTGTGTTTCTAGTGGCCACAGAAAGCGTCATCAAGACTTCTAACACTGTACAGTAGACATGATACACCAGCCCTGTGTTTCTAGTGGCCACAGAGAGCGACATCAACACTTCTAACACTGTACAGTAGACATGATACACCAGCCCTGTGTTTCTAGTGGCCACAAAAAGCGTCATCAACAGTTCTAACACTGTACAGTAGACATGAAACACCTGCCCTGTGTTTCTAGTGGCCACAGAAAGCGTCATCAACACTTCTAACACTGTACAGTAGACATGATACACCAACCCTGTGTTTCTAGTGGCCACTGAAAGCGTCATCAACACTTCTTACACTGTACAGTAGACATGATACACCAGCCCTGTGTTTCTAATGGCGGCGGGAAGCGTCATTAACACTTCTAACACTGTACAGAAGACATGATACACCAGTCCTGTGTTTCTAATGGCGGCGGGAAGTGTCATTAACACTTCTAACACTGTACAGTAGACATGATACACCAGCCCTGTGTTTCTAGTGGCGGCGGGAAGCGTCATTAACACTTCTAACACTGTACAGTAGACATGATACACCAGCCCTGTGTTTCTAATTGAGGCGGGAAGTGTCATTAACACTTCTAACACTGTACAGTAGACATGATACACCAGCCCTGTGTTTCTAGTAGCCACAGAAAGCGTCATCAACACTTCTTACACTGTACAGTAGACATGATACACCAGCACTGTGTTTTTATTGGCCACAGAAAGCGTCATCAACACTTCTAACATTGTACAGTAGACATGATACACCAGCCCTGTGTTTCTAGTGTAGTCAGGAAGTGTCATTAACACTTCTAACACTGTACAGTAGACATGATACACCAGCCCTGTGTTTCTAATGGCGGCGGGAAGCGTCATTAACACTTCTAACACTGTACAGTAGACATGATACACCAGCCCTGTGTTTCTAATGGCGGCGGGAAGCGTCATTAACACTTCTTACACTGTACAGTAGACATGATACACCAGTCCTGTGTTTCTAATGGCGGCGGGAAGTGTCATTAACACTTCTAACACTGTACAGTAGACATGATACACCAGCCCTGTGTTTCTAATGGCGGCGGGAAGCGTCATTAACACTTCTAACACTGTACAGTAGACATGATACACCAGCCCTGTGTTTCTAATGGCGGCGGGAAGTGTCATTAACACTTGTAACACTGTACAGTAGACATGATACACCAGCACTGTGTTTCTAATGGCGGCGGGAAGTGTCATTAACACTTCTAACACTGTACAGTAGACATGATACACCAGCCCTGTGTTTCTAATGGCGGCGGGAAGTGTCATTAACACTTCTAACACTGTACAGTAGACATGATACACCAGCCCTGTGTTTCTAATGGTGGCGGGAAGTGTCATTAACACTTCTAACACTGTACAGTAGACATGATACACCAGCCCTGTGTTTCTAATGGCGGCGGGAAGTGTCATTAACACTTCTAACACTGTACAGTAGACATGATACACCAGCCCTGTGTTTCTAATGGTGGCGGGAAGTGTCATTAACACTTCTAACACTGTACAGTAGACATGATACACCAGCCCTGTGTTTCTAATGGCAGCGAGAAGCGTCATTAACACTTCTAACACTGTACAGTAGACATGATACACCAGTCCTGTGTTTCTAATGGCAGCGAGAAGCGTCATTAACACTTCTAACACTGTACAGTAGACATGATACACCAGCACTGTGCTTCATTAACCCCTCGTGGTTGAAGTCATGTATGAACAACCTTTAAGGAGAGAACTTTTCTATCAGTCCCTTGTCATATGCTTCACAAGTACCCCGCTAAGAAATATCAGAGATTAAGTTGGACACATACCGGCACATATTATTCGCGAAATAAAATACGTCTCTACATCTTTTGTTAAGTTCTAGAAGTGATGTTAAGTTACATTAATTACTCAAATCTCCTCACTGAATCTTATCGCTGACAACTATACATACATCTAGTATCAATCATCTTGAGCATCTCGCTCTTCACCCACTCGATTTGCGTGCGCATCACGTCATGACACGTTCAACGCCCAGTGATAGAGCAAAACGAATATTGCGGGTTACCTAATAATTTACAGGAATGTCATTGACTTCGTGCATGTGAGGCGGAAAGACTGGCAGTTAAGGCTAGGGGCACTCAGAGGTTGACAAACTCCTCTCCTCGTTACATGGCTTATACGCGGCCTTAGATTGAATTCTCTCAATCAGTGACTCACTATTAACTGAAATTGTTTACATCTTTCGCATAACTGACTTGCCATGCACATGCTTTACATATCGTTAATAAACTATACTGTATGTCCGCCTGTAACAATGGCACACGACGTACCAAACCGAATCGTTTTGCTTCATTTTTCATTCATTCACAATCTGTCCTTTTCGTGAAGGCGCGCCCTATTAAAGGATTAAGGCATGTCCTATTACTATTAACTCAAACTATTTCCAAGGGAAAATTTATACATGCATGTCAAAATGTTTCTACAGGACGATGATCTCACTGTCTCACGCTCATTATTGCGGTAAACTTTCTTACAAATGTCTTGCATTCGGGGTTGAACAGCTTACAAAAGTCGAAAAATTACCAAATGTGACATGTTATTGGCAATTGTTTAAAGAAATAGAAATGCATGTACTTTCTACTCAATTACCCTAAAGGCATTATTTCAATTACCCACACATCCCATAGATTTTTCAGAAAACTATTACATATAGTTGAAAAAACAAACTGTTCAAGGGAGAAAATGTTATTGCAGTAAGAGCATATGCCACCATTCAGTGCGGGCGCTACCCGTAGGTCAGGACATGCTCATCCTTTTCACGAACACCTGGTGTCATCACTGATTTTCAGTGGTCATTCACATAATCTTTACCGCTATTTGCCCTCTATCCAAAATGGAATCTGTTTCGGCGGATAATCTAGATTTGTTATTCTCTTGCATTGAGGAGGCGCTCGGGTAGCCTAGTGGTTAAACCGTTCGCTCGTCACACCGACGACCCGGGTTCGATTCCCGACATGGTTACAATGTGTGAAGCCCATTTCTGGTGCCCCCCGCCGTGATATTGCTGGAATATTGCTAAAAGCGGCGTAAAACCATACTCACTCACTCACTCATTGACAATTTATATATTTGCAGTCACGAGTCTAGTTTCATCACTTGGCCTAGTTGGCCTTACCTCGATCGGCTCGATCGTTCGTTCGTGTAAATGTGAAAAAACACAAAGTAAAAGCATGATCTATAGTATACATTGAGAGGTGGTTCCTTGAAATGGCAGTTGTCCCGTGGAGACTTATGATATAGACACAATACTTTTGTTTTCGGGCTAAATACATTAGTCCCAGTTGTATGGAATGTTGTCTGCCATTTTTATTTGGCGTTAATTTGGTTACCATTAATATAGACATTTTTTTCTGAACGGTGACATTTATCACCAAATACATTCAGCTTTAAAAGCGCCCGAAGAGTACGAATAATTAATATAACTCTATAGCATACAGACATCGGGGTTGATGTCAGTAGTTTTTATATTTGTAGGGAAGTTGTCGAATGAAACACGTTCCACGCATGCACAGTTCTTTCTTTCGGTCGAAGCCGAACGCTGTCTGCAGATCCGTATTTTCTTACACAGACAGCACAGAGGGGTCAGTGGCGGTGGAACCCCCCTTGTCGAAACATTAAAGTAGAAAATTATTTTGAAGCATAAATGAAAATATTATCATTTGATTATTTATACGTCCTTAGTGTGATAAAGGTGCCTGACATATCTGTGACAGGTATCTTTGTATGACACGCGGAGTGAGTGAGTGAGTGAGTGAGTATGCTTTTAGCATTATTCCAGCAATATCACAGCGGGACACGCGAAGTAACAAGAATCTGTGACAAGTCATAGACGGAAATTGATCAGCAAAAATCCTTCCGCCGCACATGTGTTGGGTGAGTTGGTTTAAACGCCGCTTTAAACATTATTCCAGTTATATCACGACGTGTCAGCTTAATGGGGAGCTAAGCCCGAAGTGATGCAGGTCTCAGACATCTACCACTTCGGTGAAACCCACGAGCACGGGTATGGTGCTGACAAACCTAGAAACATAATCGGGACGAACCGGGATTCGAACCCACAATCGCGCCCTATAGAAGACCGGGCCACCTGTGTAAACCGACAGACCACTTTACATCAGGCTCATCATTTTCAACATCGATGTCTCCGAATCATCGCCTCCATCGTCTTACACATCATTGGTACCCACGAGTTCTTCAACCCACAATCCCCTAACCGCATTCACATAGTCATTCCAATTATTTAAATAAATGTGAATTCAGATTTAGGATAAGGATTTGGAGAGCAAACTTTCCACTGTTCTGAGTCCCGTTTCAAATCAATTGTTTGCCTCATAACTCGGAAGATAATGTTTGCAGAACCGCACTGTCGATAGGTTTCTAATGCCCTATAGAAATATAGATTCTGATCATGGATACAGGAGTTATAGTTGTTATATGACAGACGCCGAAATAACCACACATGATGAAACATTTTCACCTTTCTGTGTGAGTTTCATTTTGAAATAACTCGTCTTCCTGATTGAATTGTCAGAACCGCATTGTCAAGGATTTTTTTAACGCCCTGTTTATATAGATAAATATTCTGATAATTGGTATATAGCAGGTATAGTGACCGTTCCGTCGCGCATATACAAAGCAGAATATTTTCCTCCCACATCAAGCTGACACACCGTGGGGTAACCGAAATACTGTTAAAAGCGGCGCGAAATAATAGTCATTCAGGGTATCCTTTTTAACGATCCTTTATCGATAAATTACTAGTATATCAGATAACTCTTTAACCCACAGATCTAGTTCCTACTTAACGGACTAAAGTATGTGTTATTGCTGTGACTGAGTTAAATACCTGGGCGCATTCATCTACAATCAAATTTCATGATCAGTAACATTTTTGAAAATAACCAATACGAAATGCAACAGCGAAAAGGCAACACTTCATCACTATGTCAGCGGCCGACATGTTTTACAAATACAACATTCAAAATGGTGGCTACCGTCGCGATAGCTTCGATGCTATGTTTGCTTGTGATAAGGTTGAGGAACTGGTCAGTAGCTCTTGGTAATTTTCCGATCAAAACACAAACATGAGTTCATGGTCTGATGGTTCTTAACAAACCAGAATGATGTCTCATGCAGGGCGAGGGCCAGGCAAGTCGGGCTCGACCAGTTTAAAAATATGTTCCCATGGTAAAGTGAGAAGAGTAGGCTTGCAGTCAATAGATCGAGTCGTTACAGTCAATAGATCGAGTCGTTACAGTCAATAGATCGAGTCGTTACAGTCAATAGATCGAGTCGTTACAGTCAATCGAGTCGTTACAGTCAATAGATCGAGTCGTTACAGTCAATAGATCGAGTCGTTACAGTGATTGATGTCATGAGCATCGATCCATGCTGAAGACATAGCCTACTTAATTTCTTAGGGCACCAACGCCCGAATCGAACAATTTTGTGACTGTTGTCGCATGGTTTGTTTGGTTTGTTTGTTGTTTAACGCCGCACTCAGCAATATTCCAGCTAAATGACGGCAGTCTGTAAATAATCGAGTCTGGACCAGACAATCCAGTGATTAATATCATGAACATCGATCCACGCAATTGGGATCGATGACATGCATCAACCAAGTAACCGAGCCTGACCATCCGACCTCGCTTCTTACGACAAACATAGTCGCCTCTTACGCCAAGCATGGGTTGCTCGAGACCTTATTCTACTCCGGATCTTCACGCGGAAACAATGCTTTGTCGCAGGATAAAGTATTGTCGGTGCCTTTGATCTTTTAGGGAAGCATCTTAGAATAAAAATAAAGACATATTTTACGGACGGTGATGAGGTAGATTTCTTTAACCAATGAAGTAGGCTTATTTTTTTACCTCAACATGCAATCTGAGACGAAATAAGGTGAGACTGTAGTAAGACTTCTAGTATCACTCCACACTGTATTATCTTAGAGTGATCGGCACAAGCAGCCGAGCGCCAAACTATGCCATGCTCTTAACCAGACACGTCACACTGACGTCATAGCTCGCCCCTTCGCCAGTCAAGGCGTTTCTTGCGTTTCTTGACTGGCAGTGGGACGTGTCACTCGTGTTAGGACGTAAACAGTGGGTAAGTTTTCCGCTTGTACTTCAGAGTTTTGTTAGGAAATTAAATGAAACAAACATTGTAAATATTTTAAGATTGATGTACAACAGAATACATTTTGAAGGAATCAGGTGCTTGCTTCACACAATGTTTACACCCAGACGTTTGTTTAGCCTGTCACCGGGGATAACAAACGTCTGGATGTAAACATTCATACTTCGTTTCAACTGAAAAGCTTGTTCTATTTTAATCAGTCTATTACATAATATATGCTTGTAAGTTTCATCTCTGAACTAATAACAATTATTTACAACTGGGACTGAAGACTATATCAGATGATCCTAAATCTGTTCAGTCAAGTGTCGGATGTGTTTTTGCGCTCATATTTTTAAAACGTTGTTCTGCATCACAGAACGGCCAAATGTGTCAGCCATATTATTTTTACACTCAAGGCCTGCAGCTTTGTTCTTCGAATCCGGAAAATATTATCATTAACAAATGTATTTTTGCATTGCTTTTGAAGAATTGCAAGGAAATGTAGAATATATAAGAGAAAATGTGCATGATTCTCATTATGTTATGGCTAAGTTAGAACGGACGTTAAATGCGAAAACAATTTGGCGCATGTCACACGGGCAATCGGCATTTCAATCACTTTCTTATCACTTTATAGAGCCACATGTTTATTCCCTTCTTTACACAACCAAACACCGTATCAAACATCTTGTAGTGCCGGCTACAGTTTCTGCCTCAGATAGTAACCTGATCTGTGATGGATGTACTGCCGCCATCGCTCGGAATGCTGAATTATGACAGTGTTGCAAATAGTTTTCCTGACACTGAATTACCACTGTGTTGCACACGCGCGTAGTCAAGTAGACCTGTTGCTCTTTTACATTGATTGTATATCATCAAGAAAATGTCCTCACTGAAATATTAATCTGTAGCATGTCGTATATCGACGTTTGTAATACTGTGTAGCCCGAGACACCAAGCGACGTAAAGTGCACCAGTTTCAGAGTCTAGTTAAGAGAGTGTTTGTATTGGGGAGGGTGGGGACTAAAACATCAAGCAAAGTCACTTGGAACAACAAATAATTTACGATAGGTCGCAGCACTCTACATTTAGTAGCCTGTTATCATCAATTGGCAAAGGCAATATGGACCCAGAGAAACCATCAAGACAGTTGTCGATGTAACAATTGTGTTAAATGCCCATTGTCCACAGACGTTGAAATGCACGAGAAATATATTTTCCTCCAGAATTACACTGGTGGGCGTCATATCCTGGTCAAAATATATATAACGATGTGCATTGATTCTCACTCGCAACAAATACCTGAGTATAATTTAAATATACAGTAGTAATAACATAGCAGGCAATGAAAATTAGAAAACAATGTTCAGTATTTGACCTGTATGAGCGAAGTAGGTTTGCTATTCACAGTGTTGATACTCAATTGCAGATATTATGCAACAACGCACCAACTTGCGGGGACCATTTCATTGTCATAACGATTCCACCCACACTAACGAAGTCAGACTAAAATACTAATCATTCCATAATTGGGAATTAAGGGTAGGTAGCTGATGTAATACCATGTTGTAAAGTTCGAAATTAATAATTGCACATATTCTGTGTATTCTGTGTACAGCAATATAAACTAACATGTTTAGTCCTTAGTCCTCATAATGGTAACATATAAAACCCTAAAGAATGACATATGTCTACTAGCCTAGTCGTTATGATATCTGAACTAGGGGGCCTGTTGGGATGTTTGGCAGGGAATATAGGACGAGTGCCAATTTCTATCGCTGATGTAGTAATGTTCATTTTTGTTGTATGTTGTATGATTATATTATTATGACAACAAAATAACAATCTATTCAGTTCCTGCAACTTCAACCATGAGAAGAGATATATCTCAGAAGTGATAAAAGCAATCTAAATCTAATAAATATAAGTGATTTCCAAAATTTGTCAGTCACCATGCTATGATATATGAATAAGCCTCTACTGCAACAAATGTATTAAAGGTTAAGTTCATCAGAGAATAAATTTGAAAGTCACACATTTGTTGAAAGGCAAAAGCTTCTCTGAGGCCAGTAGTTATAATGTTTACCTGCAATATATAGTTTTCTGAACAGCATATATGGGGGTTTTGGGTGGTGGGTAGCCTAGTGGTTAAAGCATTCGCCCTTCGCGCGGAAAAACTGGGGTCGATTCCCCCACATGGGTACAATGTGCATAGCCCATGTCTAGTGTTCCCCGCCCAGATATTGCTGGAATATTGCTAAGAACCTGTAAAACCCAACTGAACAGCATATTTTGTGTTTCAGCCTCGAGCGACCCGAGTCACGGAGAAAGGGCTGAACAGATGACGACAGTGACGACCCATGGTAGGTGGGAGAACCCAGCAGGTGGTAGATACTGTCACTGTCCAACTTTGTACGAGATGAGGTCACATCAACATGTAACAAATATAAGCCTGAAAGTTCACTCCAAAAACCTTCATATGAACAGTCTCTACAATAACAAATTGATAAATGTAGTCTCTTATTATTCTAATAATTTGAAACAAGTCAATTGTATTGCCAGTACCACCATAAAGCTCAATCCAACAAGCCTGTACAGACGCGCGGCTCAGATGAACAGCAATCTCAATTTTTGTGTTGTATATTTATGATAGGCGTTTGAGTGATTTATTAGTCGCTAGACTACCTTATAATAATACCTCTTCTAAGATGAATGGTTTTGAAATTGTATTCATCAGTCAAAATTTTAAAAACCTAAACTTTGTAGAATATCTTGTATGTATAATGCTTATGTGGTTTGTATTGTTTTCTGAACAGCATGTTCTGTGTTTCAGCCTCGAGTGACCCGAGCCAGACCGCGAGGACAGCAGTGACGACCACAAAAAAGCCTGCTACACAGGGTAGGTGGGAGAACCCAGCAGGCAGAAAGCCCACACTTTAATCCCTCCAACAATTAACAAGCTGGGGTATAGACAGACCCGTGGGGTTCTGACTTGCGTCTTGCATGTCATCGTATCCCAGTTGTGTCGATCGGTGCTCATGTTGTCAACCACTGGACTGTCTGTCTGTACCAGACTCCGCCATCTTATTGCTGGACTCCTGCCGAGTGCGGCGTAAAACAACAAACAAACAGACTGACATACCCCAATGTCATGTCTTATAAGATCTATGTAATATTTCCAAACAGCAACTGTACTGACAGTATCATCTCATAAAGCTCAGTCCATGAAACGTTGACACTCGCCAGCCACACACAGAATAATGTTACAACAACTGGATGTAACAGAAAGATTCTAAACATTGACCACATAATCCTTGATTACATGAACCAGCTGTCGTCCTTCCCCTTGATCCTTGTGTTGTCAGCCATGTTGGAAGTGGTTGATGACGTACCGTGTCACGTGTCACCACGTTGAGGTGTGAACCATGTAGATGTATGACGAAGATGTCTGGAAGTGTACAGAGTTTACTTTGTGTTACAGCGACTCCATCACCAGCACACTGCGGGGACCTCAGTGGCGCCAGCAGGAGGGGGAACCTGGAGGAGGTGAAGCGGCTCCTGTCTCGGGGCGTGGACGTCAACTGTAGGTGGAGGGGGAGCAGGACACCGGTGATGTGGGCAGCCTACGATGGACACAGAGACGTGGTGGAGCTCCTGGTGGGTGAAGGGGCCGATGTGTCACTGGTGGACGTGGTCGGTAACAACATCCTTCACCTCGCCTGTATTGGAGGAGACATGGAGACGGTGAAGTTTCTGCTGTCTCTGCACGTGGTGGACATCGACGCCAGGGACAAAAGGGGGCAGACGGCGGCGGACCTGGCGAGACTCATGGGACATACGCGAGTGGCGGATCTCCTCGTGTCCCGCGGCGCTCAGTGACGTCAGTGTCGTGTTTGTGTAGACGGTGGGGGAGACCTGACAGTGACGTGGTGTGCCGTTCACGTCGTCGTGTGTACATCTGTCTTTATTTACGTGAAACTGTTTGTTGTTTTGAGAGATGAATAAAACTTGTAAAAACTTTGTCAGACATTTTGTCAGTTGTTGTGTTTGGAACTTCGCATGATCAGGTAAGAAAATTGTTAACTGAGTGTAAATAGAGATGATGTGTCATTGGTATGTAAGCACCGCACCTCGTGATATGTTCATGCATGTCGTCATATGTTTCTGTGTTAGTTTTACGCCATAAGTTTGTAATTAATCGTGAAAAACACAAAAAAAAAAACCTGTTTGTTTACATCTCGCTGCACTCGGTGACGTCAGACCGAGGCGAGGTTCGCCCAGCTGACGTGGCGCCAAATGTACAATGACAGTGACGTCACACTGTCGATGACGTCACGGCATTCCGGCTTAGGTCTCAACACTAAAGCTGCCGGCTGTTTTCTCTGCTAACTACGATATCGGTAATTCACAGAGCGGCACATTGCTGGCTTCGCGATGTATGCAAGTACAGCACAGGCCTCATGTGGGCGATATAGATTAACAAGTGGAGATGTGTTGCATATTATTGCTGCTGAAATTTAAAAAGAAAAATTTCTGATTGGCGAGATATTTATTTTCTCTCTCCCATATCACCATTTCAATCAAGCTACTTCCCAGCGCGTCACACCTTCTTTACACTCTCGTTTTACGACTGACCAGATTTCCCAGATGAATTCAGAGCTATAGATAGGGTTTGGGTTATTTGTTGTTTTTTACCCAGGGGCAGGATGCCAGAGGGATATATATGTCCCTCCTCTTCAAACCTCACTTTGAAGTCGAATAAAATTCAAAATACATCAGACACGCAGATACACGTCACAGTTTTGTATACTGTGAACTTTCCGCCATATTAGATAGTGTTTACAAAATCACGTTTCACATTTAGCCTACCGGTAATGAGACACCTGTAACATTACGCGTATTTCAAACTCAGCTGTGATACATACATCCTTGAATTCCTCATACATTTTAGAATCAAATGACACATGGTCTCTGTCACCAATACAAAGTGCCGAGATCAAATCAAGCAAAATAAGTTAGGTGTGAAAACAAAGCTGTGCTCGAAAAACTGCACTTGTTTGAAATGTAAACAAAGCTAAATACATATTTAAAGCCCCACCCTGACTATAAATAGCCCGCAAGGTGGCGGTGTTTCAGTTTCGAACAATGACTGACAATGTAAACACAACCGAGTGTCGGGAGACGTTTTTTGAAAACCATACGGGAACCAGATCACCTTTGACCGTCAAACTTCGTATCAACTTGAATGACAAACCATGGATACAATAAATGGCTCCATATCTATATATAAGTCAATACATCTTCTGTAGTTTTATCATAAAAAATCGAATCGATCGTGTTTGGCGTCTGCATCAATCACAGTGGGCGGAGCTTAATTACGTTAGCGCTATAAATAGCAAAGCACATGGTCATGTGTACATGTGACACATTTAATGCATTTGTGGTCAAAGTGTATTGTGTTGTATATTTTTACGGCAGAACATCAGTTTCGGTTAATGTAACAGTAACGATACTTAAATACGAAATTGACGACGCGATTCTTTCAGTTCTATCCGAAAATTACAGATACTTGTTTAGTTTTGGTCATTTGCATTCAACAGTTAGATTTGTGCCACACAATAATCAGTTTATATTCATAAAACGTAAATTATTACAGATATTTCAACTAGTGTCTAGGAAGGGGCCTAACTTGAAGCACCAGAAGTTACGCCAATATTCCTCAACTTGACTACAATAGATGAATATGTCACGTGTATCAAAATAACAATGCACATAAGCAACTGGTAAATAAGTAACGAAATATATTTGATGATTTGACCTATAGAAGGCGTATCCAGATAATATTGTACTTACGATAAACGAAAACTCCAATACACATATTCCAAGACAACTTTAATTATGAACTTCCTTCACTTTCACAGAATTTTCACACACAAAACTGAGTTTGATCATTAGATCCACACTTGTCCCATGTATTTTTGTTCGGGGTATTTGGATACACTTAGCGCACAAGTTTTAAAATACAATCTGGGATCCCTTTCCCGTTTTGTCCACACCAATCCTTCATCTGCTCAGAGACCATATAATATTATATGGTCTCTGATCTGCTGCAACGTTTAATTCCGTTTCTTCAAGTCCAAGTATCTACGATCTCTCCAAACACTTCGTCCAGAAGCAATGTGCTCGAATCGACGAATTTCTGCAACATGCTGGCCGCACCATTCCTTAACTGCGATTGCCTGTGCCGTGTCACGCATGGTTGACAAAAGAAGTGCGAACATACATATTCGGCTTCATCTGGTTCCACAATGAAATCTAGCTGTGACACTGATTCACTAATCCCAAGAATCGTCACTGAATTTATCAAAGTTTCTGTTGCCCTTACAAGGGCGGGAAGAGAGGCGCCATCTTGTCGATTCGAGTTGTGAATCGGAATGATGTCATCTTGAACTGGAACTTTCTCCACGATAAAGTCACCAATGTCATAATCGAAATGACATAAGGCTCCCTGATTATCTCGAACAATTCTTCGTCAAAGTAGGCTTCACATGAAAATCTTCTGTTGCTCATATTGAAGACAAGCGAAATTGCAAAGATCTTCACAGTTGTAAGCAGCAACTCGATGCGCTCATGGGGCGTGGTTGCTAGGAGATCGCGTGGTCAGAAATGCGAAAATAAAAAGTTTTAGAAAGTAATAAAAGAAATACCCAGTGCAATGAAAAAGTACCATCTACGGGATATTTTTTAATTATAATATTCACGAAAAAAATAATATTTTCTAAAAATGCAAAATAATTTATTAATTTATCCCAAGGTCGTAACCCTGATCACATGGTGGAAGAAATCTTTGCGATGACGCCATGAATGAGGTCGTGTGTATTACATTGTTGAATTCAACTGCCCAGGAAGATTTGTTGAGGCACTGACATTATGACAGATGCTCGTAATGGATGGAGAGAAAAATGTATCTGAGAGAAACATTGTTGCTTTGAGCTTCGAGACAAAACACGACTGCCAAAGTAGCAAGCGACCTGAATGTAAGCTTGATGAAAGTAATGATGAAACCCATTTTCACGCACATGACAGAACTAATGTGAACAAATATTTATCTGAACATCGTTTCGAAGTCTGTGAGGCTGTCCGTATTTGAATATTTTTATCTCCATTCCGACGTGAAATAATATAATGTCTTCGTGTCTCAATTTTGCTGCGGCAGTGGAAAATTGCCCACCGATCTAATAAAAGAAATACTTCTACATCTACAACTGCACCGTCATAAAACCAGGTCAACTTTATCTTTGTTCCGTTGTTTATTAAAAATTCGTTTCCGAAGCAAAGCGAATCGATCTACATCATAAATTAATTCATAGACTTGATTCTAGTATCAAGTGTTTTTTTAAAATGTCATAACATTACTTACACAATTATGAAAAGGCATTTTTTGATAAGTCATATATTTTATTTCGTCCGCCCGCTCTCTGATTAGTTGAGGCTTGAGGGGAGAAACACATACAGACAATATAGATGGCCTTATGCAAATGACACTTGGCATGCCAATCAAAAGGGATCTGGGTCACTCGGACCCGCCAAGTTTCACGGATCGAGTTACTTCGGCATGAGGAGCTTCATCGGACAAGTGAGACTTTGTCAAAATATATTGCTACTGGGCAATGAAAAAACGACAAGAAACTACTTTGATCAATTGAAAATATTTTTGACCAGGTTTTTTTACACGATCGTTGTCATCCAGATGAGGCAAGACGAACACAACGAAGAAAAACATTGTTGAAATCACCGATTGCCGTATATATTGTGAGAAATGCTATTTATAAACTGCAGATATACCGTACACCACAGGATAACGATTGGTGCCCCAACACATATTATGTTTCTTTTTCATTTACACTGCTCATATGCATTACGACAAACATATTTCGTTCTAGTCTAGAAATCTAGAACTATAATTTGTGTGTTGGATAAATCGTGGACATTCACACGGTATCATTTTATGAAGATGTGAATACGACATGGCAGGTAAGTTTAGAAACCAAAGATGAACGCGTTTGTTGAAAAGTCTTGGAATCGTTTGTTAGATATTTATATTACCATTAAAACTTACGTCCTTGTTGTCAAACGGCCCACGTGGGTGGGTGTTTACATGACGTCACCCGTTTACGCATTAACCAATGAAATCTATGTGTTTATGATGACGTCATATTGACCTGTCAGATCACTTGTATAAGCTCCGCCCACTAGAGTGCGGTAGTTACTACCGCAGATGGGGCTTTAACAGTGTAGCATTTTCCCCTTTTTTAGCTATCCATTCGTCTATTCGTTCAGAATATGCATGGGAAGAGAATTATAGGAAGAATTAGGAAATTAAAAATAGATATATTGCTATGCTTTGATATTTTCCAACAGAAATTGTCCAAGCTACCGTTCTGTGTGAAGCCATGACTGACGTAATATCACGCACAACGACAACGGTATTTATCGGAATTTCTGACTATTTCCGTTGGTTTCAATGAAAATATAACAACAAATAACAGTAAACAGATTGTCAGAATGTTTCTGATTACTTACATGTCACATTTATGTATATACGATCCGTGAATCAACGAAAGTCACCTCGTACAATCCCGCGTACTGTTGACAGGGAACACGTCATTTTGTAAAAGTCAGTCACCGGTAGTGATGTCATAAGTCAACATTGTTGTACATATTTGGTAATTTCTGAAGGTGAAGGCCCTTGAATGAAAGCACACACGATCATTGTATCCTGTTGTTTACAGTTTCAAGTGTGATGTAGATTTTGCCTATCTCTAATACATATTTCCATACAATTAATTTAACTTTGGATATTCGCCAGTGTTCAATATAATATCATACGTAAATATAGGCCACAACATGTATGAATGTACCTTTGATGATCTCGTGTTTGTTTGAACATTGTTTACATAAGAAATTGCTAAGTTTATAGTGTCGTATACCAAATTTCTTTCCTTTGGAGAAGTGTTACAAGGTGAAATGTAAATGTAACTGCAACATGTACGTATTTTGGGGGAGTGTTCATATAAACAATTTCCATGAACAGCCGTTTCATTTTATTTTAAAACTGAATATATTACTTTAACCAAATGGATAATATTTTTCGTTAAAATATATGCACACATTTCCAGGAGAATTGTCTTGGTCTTGGAATAGTTTTTTTAGGTCGTTTGATAAACATAATGGTGATATCTAACGATTCGCAGATGTGCGTTGTCACAAACGATTTACGAATTATTCCTCTCGTTTTGCATTATATTATCAAAATGTTCATCTTTTTCTAAATATTGTTATCACAGGATATTAAACTGTTTACTTTATTTCTCCAAGAATTGCAGAAAGTAATTAGGGGAGGTATATATATATTAATCAAAATACCAGTGTCGTCTTTCTCCGACGTTGTCAAAGACATAAAACCAGCCATACATCAAATAGAAGGGTGTGATGTTTTAAGTATTTCATTACATTTGATCACAAGGCTAGTGCTTCATTAACAATGGGCGGTTAGTGGTAAAGCGTTCGCTCGTCACGCCGAAGACCCGGGTTCGATTCCCGACATGGTTACAATGTGTGAAGCCCATTTAACGTGTCCCCCATCGTGATATTGCTGGAATATTGCTTAAAGGTGCGTAAAACCAAACCCACTCACTCACTCCATTAATAATGGTGCAACATTTACACTTGCACGGTCAGAAGAATGTTGTGATCTAAGGACTAATTAACAGCTTAGATAGGGCCATTCATTTCGCTATTACTTCTTTTTTTATTATGTAAGTTTCATCATTTCTTTCGGTAATATAAGGGACCCTGAGTATACAGTTTCAATATCGATATTTGTGTTGGAATAGTTTGGTTACTCGTGAACAAAATACCACGAAAATATACTGTCCTTACCCACAGCTAATTCTCACCAAGTGACCTGTGTTTAAATAAACTGGAGCTAAGCATAGCTGAGTTATGCCCCCTTTTCTTTTTTCGTGCGTAACCTCTCTGTCGCCTTTTGACATCATAGTGAAAAATCAGTTTTCATCATTTACGGCAGGCTATTTTTTGCATTGAATGTATGGCAGACAGACAGACAGACAGACACACAGACAATTTATTCAATAGAAGCCACTGACCCAAAATACATACATATGCAGGAATACATAAAGCCTGCGCAAAATGACATATTTACAAACTGGGAAAATTTACATTATTTACATTTTTTTTTTCTTATAAATTCGCAGTGGATTATTTACTATTTACCCTTAATTGATGAGCTTTGGTTAAGAAAAATAGATATTTTATATTAGGTATCTTATGCATCTGAGGAAATAATAGAGATAAAGTTATGCTGAAGGTTTGAGGTAATATATTTATCTAAAAGTGCATTACCGGGGCTGTAGGATTCACAAATTAATGATAAGTCTTTCTTCAGATGGTTAGGCATGGTATCTTCCAATATTTACTGCTATTGGAAAGTTACTTAAAATCCTTTTTAAGTGAGATGGAAGTGGTGAATTTAAGTAATATTCAACATTTAGTAGCGATTTAAAATGTTTATAGGAATAAGAGTCAGATAAACTGTTCACATTTACACTCCAGGTTTGCTGCAAGTTGTCAAATAGTCTCTGTTTAAACATGGAAATAAAAACAATTTTATCCCAAATTCTTGTGCTATCCATGCATATTCAAAACCAAATCGGAATAAAAATATTTTTAAAGTGTGTGGCCCAGGTGGTGCGACCTGAATCATCCAGAACAGCTAGCATCTTGTAACACTGATATATGGTAGTCTCTCCGGGCCCAGGTGGTCCAGGTGGTGCGACCTGAATCATCCAGAACAGCTAGCATCTTGTAACACTGATATATGGTAGTCTCTCCGGGCCCAGGTGGTCCAGGTGGTGCGACCTGAATCATCCAGAACAGCTAGCATCTTGTAACACTGATATATGGTAGTCTTTCCGGGCCCAGGTGGTCCAGGTGGTCCAGGTGGTGCGACCTGAATCATCCAGAACAGCTAGCATCTTGTAACACTGATATATGGTAGTCTCTCCGGGCCCAGGTGGTCCAGGTGCTGCGACCTGAATCATCCAGAACAGCTAGCATCTTGTAACACTGATATATGGTAGTCTCTACGGGCCCAGGTGGTCCAGGTGCTGCGACCTGAATCATCCAGAACAGCTAGCATCTTGTAACACTGATATATGGTAGTCTCTCAGGGCCCAGGTGGTCCAGGTGGTGCGACCTGAATCATCCAGAACAGCTAGCATCTTGTAACACTGATATATGGTAGTCTCTTCGGGCCCAGGTGGTCCAGGTGGTGCGACCTGAATCATCCAGAACAGCTAGCATCTTGTAACACTGATATATGGTAGTCTCTCCGGGCCCAGGTGGTCCAGGTGGTGCGACCTGAATCATCCAGAACAGCTAGCATCTTGTAACACTGATATATGGTAGTCTCTCCGGGCCCAGGTGGTCCAGGTGCTGCGACCTGAATCATCCAGAACAGCTAGCATCTTGTAACACTGATATATGGTAGTCTCTCAGGGCCCAGGTGGTCCAGGTGGTGCGACCTGAATCATCCAGAACAGCTAGCATCTTGTAACACTGATATATGGTAGTCTCTCCGGGCCCAGGTGGTCCAGGTGGTGTGACCTGAATCATCCAGAACAGCTAGCATCTTGTAACACTGATATATGGTAGTCTCTCCGGGCCCAGGTGGTCCAGGTGGTGCGACCTGAATCATCCAGAACAGCTAGCATCTTGTAACACTGATATATGGTAGTCTCTCCGGGCCCAGGTGGTCCAGGTGGTGCGACCGGAATCATCCAGAACAGCTAGCATCTTGTAACACTGATATATGGTAGTCTCTCCGGGCCCAGGTGGTCCAGGTGCTGCGACCTGAATCATCCAGAACAGCTAGCATCTTGTAACACTGATATATGGTAGTCTCTCAGGGCCCAGGTGGTCCAGGTGGTGCGACCTGAATCATCCAGAACAGCTAGCATCTTGTAACACTGATATATGGTAGTCTCTCCGGGCCCAGGTGGTCCAGGTGCTGCGACCTGAATCATCCAGAACAGCTAGCATCTTGTAACACTGATATATGGTAGTCTCTCCGGGCCCAGGTGGTCCAGGTGGTGCGACCTGAATCATCCAGAACAGCTAGCATCTTGTAACACTGATATATGGTAGTCTCTCCTGGCCCAGGTGGTCCAGGTGATGCGACCTGAATCATCCAGAACAGCTAGCATCTTGTAACACTGATATATGGTAGTCTCTCAGGGCCCAGGTGGTCCAGGTGGTGCGACCTGAATCATCCAGAACAGCTAGCATCTTGTAACACTGATATATGGTAGTCTCTCCGGGCCCAGGTGGTCCAGGTGGTGCGACCTGAATCATCCAGAACAGCTAGCATCTTGTAACACTGATATATGGTAGTCTCTCCGGGCCCAGGTGGTCCAGGTGCTGCGACCTGAATCATCCAGAACAGCTAGCATCTTGTAACACTGATATATGGTAGTCTCTCCGGGCCCAGGTGGTCCAGGTGGTGCGACCTGAATCATCCAGAACAGCTAGCATCTTGTAACACTGATATATGGTAGTCTCTCCTGGCCCAGGTGGTCCAGGTGGTGCGACCTGAATCATCCAGAACAGCTAGCATCTTGTAACACTGATATATGGTAGTCTCTCCGGGCCCAGGTGGTCCAGGTGCTGCGACCTGAATCATCCAGAACAGCTAGCATCTTGTAACACTGATATATGGTAGTCTCTCCGGGCCCAGGTGGTCCAGGTTGTGCGACCTGAATCATCCAGAACAGCTAGCATCTTGTAACACTGATATATGTTAGTCTCTCCGGGCTCAGTTGTATCAGCCTGCACCAGTACTTCACAGCTCTTGTCATATATATGTAAGCTGTAAAGGAGCTCTACCACACTCACCTAGCACCATCACATTACATGTATTTCTTGACACTTTAAGAACTAATTTGCACACCTTAACTTGAATATCCTCAATGCTTTTGCTGTGATTAACACCCCAGATTTCAGAGCCATAGCACAGGATAGGAGTTACGATACTATCAAAAATTTTGAATAAATCTTGGCATGGAATATCACCAAGTTTCTTCTGATATCTATTTATGACAAACACAGCTTTGGAACTCTGAGCAGCTAAACATGTTTGAGCCTGGGTTCACACCAGTTTGGGGGTGAACATAATTCCTAAATATCTGTAAAATGGAACAACATCAATGCTTTCACCATTATATGACCACTTTTACATTCAAAATAATCAGTTAGTCCAGTTGAAGCCCTTACACAAGCACAAAGACTTGAATACATTGATGAAATTATGTTGAACAGTTAACCCTTGATCCAAACATCATGCAGGCTTTGCAGTAACCATGTCTTATGGTGTCAAATGCCTTTGTAAAGTCAACAAAGAGGCAGTAAAATCTCCCCTTTCTTCTCCCTGCATATTTTGAGTCATTGCCTGCAGACTAAAAATGTTGTCAATAGTTGAATAATTGGACCTAAATCCTGCTTGTAGTTCATCAATTATGTTATTTTTCTCACAAAGATTCTTAAGTCTCCAGTTTATGATAGAGGTAAATATTTTACACAAGTTATCAATCAAGGATATTCCCCTGTAGTTGTTTACATCATGCTTGTCTCCAGACTTAAAAAGAGGGCAAATGATACTTCTATTCCAAGCATTTGGAAACACACCATTGTCAAGTATGTCATTAAAGAGAGCAGTCAATGTAGGTAAAATTATATTTTTTGTATTCTTGAAATAGACAATACCATCAGGTCCTGGTGATTTATTATTTGCAAGCTTTTGGATATGTTGTTCAACTTCTTGATTTGTTATAGGTTGATTTAATTCTTCATGTGCCGGGGTATCATCAGTTACATAATTATCTGTGTCCATTGGTGGAGGTAAGATGGGTTTATTTTCTGAGTGGAGGAGGGAAGAAAAGTGCTTCATCCATTCATCAGTTCTAATTCCAGCTAGCAGTTGTGATTGTCTCCCTTGCTTTAACAATTTCCAGAATAATTTAGGATTAGCTCTTGATTCAATTAGTTTTTGTTGCTGTTGATTTTGATAAGATTGTCTTTTAAGTGCAAAAGTTTTCTTGAGTTTAGATCGCAACTCCTTAAACACACTAATATCTAAACAATAGTCTCTATGTCCTCTCAGGGCACAGTATTTTTCATTCTCTAAGTTTTCAAGTTCACAGTCCCACCAAGGTGGTTGACTGATCTGTCTAGATTTATCATGTGTTGAAGGAAAACAGTAAAGTCTCTTGTTTATAGATGCTGCTTCGTGGTAGTCATTCACAAGTCCACAGAGTGCAGTATTAACATCTGTTGAAATTATCTGTTCAATTTCATCTTTGAGGAGGTCATACAAGTCTTTAAACTTGGATTTAAAGACATCTTTATTATCTTCCTTCCATGGGTATTTGTACCAGGGATTAACTTCAAGTTCACTACGCAGAGAATCATCATTGTACTTGTTGACTTGTACATTACTGCAATCACATGGAATGAGGCTAGGGGAAGCTATCATATAGTCCACAGTACTGGCACCATTGTGTGTAATGCATGTATATTCACCTTGCTTGTCTCTGTGATATCTTCCATTCAATATATGTATACTGAATAATTTGCACAATTCAACAAGTCTCTTACCAAAATTGTTGCAGTTATCAGAATCTTTATTGTTCCTTGGTACTTCAAAGCTGTCAGTTGGGTAATCATCAATTTCCTTTTGGATAAAATCAATGTTATCTTCAGGTATGTAATCAAGGAAGGTTTTGGTCCTGGCATTCAAATCACCAGCAAGATAGAGTTCCTTTTCTGGGTGATCATGCACAATCTCTGTCAAATAGTCCTCCAATACTGACATACCATCTCTATCTTTATCCTCATAGATAGGCGAGTTCTCAGGTGATAGATATGTCAGAATCAAGATTGTATCCTTGTCAATACCTAATATTGATGTGTTAAATAAGAAAACTACTGTATTTTCAAAATGTTCATATATCCTTGTTAAATATCCATCAATGACCCACGATTCTCAAATAAAAATTGTCACACCACCACTGTATCTACGAAACTTCTTAGTTTTTACCCGAACACTGTTATATGAATGTATGGCGTTATACGTACGCATATAACTCCATTTGATATATAGTTATGTCGTTCAGATATTAGGCAGAATTTTGTTCGCTCACAGTTTCCGTAAAGCTTGTAAATAACAAAAATTGTCTCACAATACTTTTACCAGTGGACGATAAAAAGCCGCGAAATTTCCTGAATAAATTTTC
This sequence comes from Haliotis cracherodii, assembly GCF_022045235.1. NCBI lineage: Eukaryota > Metazoa > Mollusca > Gastropoda > Lepetellida > Haliotidae > Haliotis > Haliotis cracherodii. Next base: position 868,252 of record NW_027266289.1, on the reverse strand, counting down.
GGACAACACTTAGCAGTATCTTTTGGTCAAACCGGATTAATATCTGCAGTTACAGTTAAACCATCAGATAGGAAATTTAATACTCTGCGTAATCTTATAACCAGAGGTAGATCCAGTCCCGCATGAGCACAATTGTCGCACAGCCTTTACATTTCCGATCTTAATAAAATGTGCGTCAGAAAAAAACCTCAGCATCCAGCGGGTTAATTTTGATTGTGTTTCCCATGTTTTAAGATACAATATGTATAACGTATACTGACGAGGCATGATGTGCTTTTCATTTGGCATCTATCAGTTTGTCGCAAACGCTTTTCCAAATGTAACGGACGTTAAGTGAATTTGGCGATCGGCTGATACACAATCATGTTATCTAACAGTTGTAACATATGCAATCGTTTTATCTAATAGTTATAATATAAGCATAATTTTTATTTAAAGAGCAAAAATGTTAGTTTTTGTTGCGTATTTGATACGCTAGGATTTGATTAATCTGCGTAGTTCAGTTTATTTAATGCGTATTTTACGCAAATACACAGCTTATCTTGAGCTCTGGAATTTACCTTTTTCTTTGGATCTCTGGATCGAGATTGCAGACTAACATGAAATCACTAGACTGGGTTCCTGTCTACCTAAACTAAATCGCGCTAACCTTGCGTGGCGCACCAACAATGGAACCAGTTTAATAAAATCACCCAACTTCCCCCTTACATTCCTACTCTACCAATTATATGATAGTTGATACGAAATTGAATTCAAATTGACAAAGCAATAATTATTAGCTGAGGTAAGCGTATATTCGGCGTCACGGAAGTCATCACTTGATTATAAACAAGATGGTCAGTCGGTTGCGAGTTGTACTCCAAGCATGGTTGTGGTCACCCATCACAGTGGGGAGCTTTGACTGGTGCCAGCGACAGCGAAGAGAAATTGCATTCCAATAACAAAACAAGAGGTCCATGGGGCCTGTATCGCTCACCGGGATATTTACACAATCAGTCCATTTGTACAACTGTGAATTCCTATCACCTGAGAATACTTCCAACCAAATGTCAGTGATGGGGAGTGGTGGGCCAGTGATGGGAAGTGCTGGGTCAGTGATTGGGCGTGGTGGGTCAGTGATGGGGAGTGATGGGTCAGTGATGGGGAGTGGTGGGTCAGTGATGGGAAGAAGTGGGTCAGTGATTCGGAGTGATGGGTCAGTGATTCGGAGTGATGGGTCAGTGATTGGGCGTGGTGGGTCAGTAATGAGGAGTGGTGGGTCATTGATTGGAAGTGGTGGGTCAGTGATGGACTGAGAATACTTCAGTAGTATAGGTAATGATGGTTCTGGCTCACTTCCACTGGATCCAGATTCATATACCTATACTGCTACTACAGATGGAATTTTTTATGCGTAAATGATGATGCGATTCAATGATAGTCATAAGATTAAGTTAAATTGACTCCAGCTCACCACCACCTGGAGTCTATGATACAATTTTTTATAGGTAATGATGGTTCTGGCTCACTTCCACTGGAGCAGGACTTATATACCTATACTGCTACTACAGGGGGGATTTTTGATGCCAAAATGATTATGCGATTCAACGATAGTCATGAGATTGGCTCTAGCTCACCAATACCTGGGGTCAATCATTGCTTTAGATGAGTCTAATGGTAATAAAAATATTCTTCATTATTTTTATCGATAAAGCGATATTCAACATTTTTATTAAGTTCTTCGTTCATTTTACTAGGAGACCAGACTATATAACTACACTCTTCTTGTAAATTGATAAGAAACAATTGATAACCGTATTTGGTTGGTTTGACATCACTGATATAATAAAAACCTTGTGGTAATTCTTTCCATTTAATAGCTTTCTCCATTATTATATATTTATGTAAGCATTTGTCTAAATGTGATCAAACGATAGTAAGCAATCTATTTTTAATCTCCAACCAGGTCTTTGGTTTTGGCACGGAATAATTGACGCGCTTGTTGCCTCCCCTGTTCTATGAACTTTTTTTTCTCGTCTTCGCTAATACCACTGGTCTTACGAGATTTTGATCGAATCTCCTGCTTCATTGCGTTGTATTTGGTGAGTTCCGACAGCACTAAACGAAACTCATCCTCGGATATCTTACAATCGGCCATTGCTGTCGAAATATGATCCTCAATGCTGTTCAACTTTGCTTCGGCGAGTATCCGAATACTATCGTGTTTAAATGCTTTCTTTTGTAACCTACGAGAAATGAATTTTATCGCTATTCCTGCCAGTCCCGAGACTCCAGCGGTTATTTCCATGCCGAGCACGATAGGCGCGGCGATTATAGTTGATAGTAAACCGATACCCGCTACACCGAGTCCCATGCCAGATACTACAAGAGCGGTGTCAACTCCGTCCAGAGCATTCACGGCTCTGCGATACTTTTTATACAATCCAAGTCTCAACTCCCTATCCTTCCCTATTCGATGTTTTATGTCGCTTATTTGATGTAATCGAAATCCATCAACAGTTTCCATCTTTTCAAATGCTTCACCGAGCGCCGGATATAAACTCATAGTGTATATTACGATCATATAATAGTCTTTAATTGGTCTTGCTTAAATGTTTTGAGACTATACGTCAATCTTATCAAATGTATATTATACGGCAAGAATATCTTAGAAAGAGAAATGCTGTCACTTTTAATAATTTGGACCCCCTCGAGGGTTGCAACGGGTGATGCTCCGATATGAATAATACTGCAACGTTGACGCTCGTGTTTCTTGAGCCATTTAATCGATAGACCTGGTAATATGTCGAAGGCATCTACCGATGCATCTCCGAACAAGACTTCAATAATAAGCGTAGCAGTATTAGGTATTGCACTCAAGTTAACTTTAATATCTTCGAATTCAGTAATCAAATTTAAAGTAACATTTTTTAAGGCCGGACGACTATATAACATATGACCTGGGTTTTCTGACAGGGGGGTAACTAACACACTTTTTCGTTTTGATGGGATATAAGCCGCGAGTACGATGCCACTATTTATTATCTTAGTTAAATTATGTCTCTTACCCATCATCACATAAGGTGGGGTAATGACGATATTCAGTAGCCACTCGATGTTTGCTTCGACCATAGTCCATTTTTTATCGTCATTGCGAGTAATATTGTACGAAGTGTTTTTAAGGAGTCTACTTACGTCGACATCGCTTAAATCTCCTAGATTACCCGTGAATGTGACTTCTTTCCACTTGTATACATTATCGTGTAAGTGTTAAGCGTATAACTTACCATTGGTACCGGGTTTATCAAATCCTTCCGTGTCTCCGAGATCGGAAAGCGCAATTGTATTACATTTTCTGAGCGTTCCAGGGCCTGATGCATCAACCATTATTTTTAATATGGAGTGTTACACTTAAGTATCCTATATGTACAGGTTGGTGTTTTACATCTAATACAGAAATTTTAAGGTCTGAAATAATACCCCGCTTTAATTTTTTATATTGTAATGTTGAGAAAGATTCCGTTCTACCGCTATTATATTTTTCATTTTTCATTGGAACACTTCTTAGCAGAGTTGAAGGACTTTCTTGTTGAATATTATCTGTCGTACTGATTTGATCAAGATGGATGCACAACTCTTTATAGGGAACTAAATCGGGTAAATAGAGTCCCTGATCTGATGTCTTGATTACTGTTATTTCTCCTCCCCATCCAAGTGTGTATGCTAAGTTCACGTAAAGCTTTACATCCTTTGTTCCAGCGTTTAAAATCAGTAACCCATTTGACTCATTTTGTGTTAGACTAATTCCATTAGGCTTAAAAAATTCATCATTGTATCATGGTTAACATTTATACTAAGTTATCTTATAATAATTAGATCTACATCAAGTGCTTTTATGAGTTATCATGGTGTAATATTTATACACCATTTCATATAATTATAGTTTAGCAAGTAATAATTATCATCAGGTAAAATGCATATATAAAATATCAGTAGTTTCAGTTATAGCTTTTTAGATGGTTGCTAGCCTAAGGTATCAAGATCCCATCTCCCAGACAAAGGATATTTATTTAAGTATATCTGTCATCACCTACCGGGGTATATTAGAATAACATTACTTCAATTAAGACTCATTAAGGATTAGCCCCCATACAAGCTTGTCTATAGTGCATTAAGGATTAGCCCCCATACAAGCTTGTCTATAGGGCATTAAGGATTAGCTCCCACACAAGCTCATCTATAGTGACACCCTAATCTCTTTCAAAGCATCCAGTAAATATGTCAACAAGATTAGTGCCAGTCCAACAGGATAAACAGGATTTAGTATTCCCCTCTGTCTAGCCATCCATTTAGCTTAGGACACAACCAATCGTGTATCAACCAATCACATTCCTTTCTATTGTTCAAACTTTCATTAAATACATACTGTAGCCAAGTTCTAGCAAACAGAAAACCTAGAACCAAAATTCAACTATAACCAAGCTAACTGGGACAAATTTCAGGATATCTGCAACCAAGCCAACCTAACCAAACTAGAAAATAAGGACCCAGAAATCTACTGCAAAAACCTAACAGACTACATAATTAACGCAGCCAAAGCATCAATACCTTATAAAACAAATAACGTAGGCAAACCCTCGGTACCATGGTGGAACGAGGAAATAGAACAAACTAGACGCAAACGTAAAACAGCCTTCAATAGAGCCAAACGCGACCATAACCATATAACGGTAGCTCACGAACTAAACCACAAGGTCCAAAAACTAGTCAAAATAGCTAAAACCAAAGATTGGAAATTATTTTGTGAAGGAGTAAATAATCGCACAGATGCCAGAACAGTCTGGCGTAAAATCCACGCCATTAGAGGCTTAAAACGTCACAAAAAAACACCCAACATAAACAATTCAACCAACCCTACCGAAAAGGCAAATAACCTAGCAAACCACTTCTCGGCCATAAGCAGCAACAATAACTTCAGCGAAAAATTCCAACAAAAACTTAAAGCAGAAGCCAAACCTACTAAAGTACCAAATAATGATAACCTCGAAATAAACCAACCTTACTCAATGGAAGAACTCCAGTACGTACTCCAAAATAGGAAAAAGGGAACTGCCCCAGGACTAGACCTAACATCCTACCAAATAATCAAAAAACTCCCCCCCAACCTACTCCAGGCACTACTTAAACTATATAACCTAATCTATCAAAACGGACAGGTACCAACTCCCTGGAAACAGGCACTAGTCATCCCTATCCCTAAACCCGATAAACCAACTAACCAGGCAAATTCTTATAGACCAATATCCCTAACCTCAAACCTATGTAAAGTAATGGAATCTATGGCCAAAAATAGACTACAACACTACTTAACTCAAAATAACATCATAAACACAGATCAAAGCGGTTTCACTCCTGGCCGCTCAACCTTAGATAATCTCGCCCGACTAGAACAGGACATAAAGACGGGACAACTCAACAAACAATACACAACAGGCATCTTTCTGGATTTCTCCAAAGCATTCGACATGGTTTGGCACAACGGGCTAATACAAAAACTTAAAAAAATAGGACTAAAAGGACAAATAATAAACTACATTCAGGACTTTCTAAACGAACGTAAAATAACAGTGGGGATAGACCATACTCTATCGGACCAGTGTCCCCTAGAAAATGGCACTCCCCAGGGCAGTATCCTCAGCCCCACACTCTTTAATATAATGATAAACGATCTCTTCGAGGGCCTATCCCCTAAAGTAAACACATCCAAATTCGCGGATGATGGAGCCCTCTGGATCCGCACAAAAAGTATTAATATGGCCCAAAATTTACTCCAAAAATCTCTTAATAAAATACAACAATGGGCTGACAAATGGGGCTTCTCCCTTAACTCAGAAAAAACAACAGGAATAGTATTCAAACATAAAAACATGAAACCCGCCTCCCCAATTCTCCAGCTAAACAACCAAACAATCAAATTTCAAAAACAAACCAAATTCTTAGGACTTATCTTCGATCAACATCTCACCTGGGATGCTCACATCCAAAACCTAACAACTAAATGCAGTAAATACCTAAACACCCTAAGATGCCTCACTGGCTCCAACTGGGGAGCCTCCAAAGATACCCTCCTCTCACTCTACATATCACTAATTAGATCAAAACTAGACTACGGCTGCGCCATATACAACACCCTAAACAACTCTCTATCTAAAAAACTTGACTCAATACAATATCAGGCTCTCAAACTAATTACACGCACCCAACATGGCACCTCCTACACTTCACTCCAGGTCTTAACAGGAGAAATGCCACTAAGTCTACGCAGGGAACAGCTAAGCTTAAATTTCTGGGCCGCATCCCAATCAAACCCTCTCATCCAAAACCTAATAAACCAAAATATCAGCCCCAAAAACCAAGCTCTAGCTCGTAAACACCCCTTACTTACCCCAATATCTCAAAGAATAACAAACTACCTAAATGAACACCAAATTAAAAATCTTAAACAAAACTGCAAACAATCAAATATCTTCACCCCTAAACTTAAAATACCCAAAATAGACACAACACTAGCTAGCCAAATAAATAAACAAACCGACCCAAACATAGCTAAAACCACCACACTAGCATACATACACGAAAATTGGCCAAATTGGTGTCACATTTACACGGACGGATCTTCAGATCCGACCTCCAAACACACAGGTTTCGGAGTCCATACCACACAACCAACTAAAACTACACAATCCTTCCGACTCCCAAACAACCAATCAATATTCACGGCAGAACTAATGGGCATGGCCTCAGCCCTCCATAGTCAAGAATCCAAAAACCACAATAAAATCCTAATACTTACCGACTCCCTAAGTGGACTGCAAGCCCTCAAAAACAAAAATACCAAAAACCGACCTAAATTAATAAATCTAATACTTAAAAGCTCCAACGACCTAACTAACGCAGGCAAACAAATAACTTTCTTGTGGATACCCGCCCACGTAGGAATATACGGTAATGAAAACGCCGATAAGGCAGCTAAACTATCCCTCAAAATCCCAGAAATAAGCTTAAACTTACCCATCTCAAAATCAGAAATTAAAAGTGTAAATAAGCAAAAAATCACCAAAAAATGGCATAACCTATATCTAAACTCAAATAGCCAAATCAAAAAAGTACTCAGCAAACCACTAACCAAACCAAAAATTCACCATCCATCAAAAAAAATCGACAGAGTAATCACTAAACTCCAAACAGGACACACCAACCTAAATAACCACCTAAAAAAAATAAAAAAACATACTACAGGTAACTGCCCACACTGCAAAGAACTAGAAACCCCAGAACACGCACTCATCCACTGCACACACTACCTAACACATCGAACCGCATTACAAACCACCCTCAATCTAAACCAGGCTCTCACTCTAGAAGCAATACTAAACCCACAAAATAAACTAGAAAACTTCAAGGCCTTAGGCGTATTCTTAATCAAAACGGAACTAATAAAACGCATCTAAAAACACTATAATCCACCAAATCAAAATTACATAAACACACAAAAATCCACCATACCCAGCTCCCTTAGTTCTCCTCCCTTACCCCATCGGCATCTATTCCAAATCTCAAAATTCCCAAATTCTATATAAGCAACCCCTAAAGCCCCCTCTTGGGTTGCACACACCACTTTCGCCCCTTTCGGAAACACATTAAATGGCCTGGCCGGGCCCGTGTGCGAAATACGCATCAGTCGGAAAGCGCACGTTAAATCTACAAAGTAAGTAAGTAAGTAAGTAAGTAAGTTCTAGCAGAGAAGGGGTTTGACTCTCTTACCAAGCAGACCTCTCTCTCACAGCCCAGAGTGTGTACCGACTCTCTGTGGCACCCTCAGTTATTTCTAAGTATATTGTAAATTGTTAATTGTTCTTGTAAATAAAATTGTGATTAGTCTCCTGTGACTCTGGCTCTTTGCTGACTAATTCCCCAAGAAAACCAGCACGTCAATTGGAAGGTATTGTTCACCCAGAACAGTTCCATGATAATTGAGTGAGCATACGCTGTAATACCCATCAGGTATAATGTATTTTTTACCATTTATTTCTGTCTCATTATTATAACCCCTCGTAGCACTTATATTGGTCCACAGTGGGTAATACGTTACATCGCATAGAGCGACTTCGAGTTGTCCATCCGAGTTATCGATAGTACGAAGCAGTTCAATAGACTGACCATTTGTTATTCCCAGGAGTGTAACATACATACCAAATATACAATGATACTATATCATAACTTAAATATGGAATTAACCATTATTTATAATATGGAGTGTTACACTTAAGTATCCTATATGTACAGGTTGGTGTTTTACATCTAATACAGAAATTTTAAGGTCTGAAATAATACCCCGCTTCAATTTTTTATATTGTAATAACGAGAAAGATTCCGTTCTACCACTATTATATTTTTCATTTTTCACTGGAACACTTCTGAGAAGAGTTGAAGGACTTTCTTGTTGAATATTATCCGTCGTGCTTATTTGATCAAGATGAATGAACAACTCTTTATAGGGAACTAAATCGGGTAATTCATCATTTGCAAACATTGTTACGCGGGGTGATAATGTTGTTTCTTCTCTCAATCCAAGTGTGTGTGCTAAGTTCTCACCAATAAGTATTTTTTCGTTTCCATTGATGATTTTCACTGTCCCAGTCGCCTCATTTTGTGTGATACTAAATTCAATAGTATCAAAAAATTCCTGATTAGAATTAAAATATTCATCATTGAGTGAGCTTATGCTGTAATACCCATCAGGTATAGTAGTAATTCTATTAATTCTATTTTGGTCATCTATTACAAATATCTCATTATTTCTTCTCGCAGCACTTATATTGGTCCACCGTTGGTAATACGTTACATCGCATAGAGCTACTTCGAGTTGTCCATCCGAGTTATCGATAGTATGAAGCAGTTCAATAGACTGACCATTTGTTATTCCCGGGAGTGTAACATACATATTAAATATACAATGATACTATATCATGACTTAAATATGAAATCGAGATTATAGTAACTGCCTCTGGTGCTGAATTTTTCGTTAAATTCCACGATATCTTTGAAAAATACAGTTTCACGGCAACTAACGATAAAATGATTGACGATTGGTTTAACCGTCCGATGCAATTTTGGCAGAATCAGTTAAACTTTGCCGTATGGTGTGCCACAACGGGATGTGGCGTATCTGTTAATGCCCCAGGATTTAAACTATATAAGTCTGTTATATTATTTCACGTGTACTATCAGATTAGACGTATACTTAAAGAAATTAGTGCTCCATTACCGATGGATCCAGCATGGAATCACGCAAATAATCATTATAATAAGAGGGCCTTCGAACGTATTTGTAATGAATTTAATGTTTCTACGAGTAAAGATTGGCGCATTAAAGGACCTAGCCATGGTCTAGGTATTCCGTACAATGGACAAAGAACTATTAAAGATAAAAGCGATTATTTAATTAAAGAGGGTGTGATCCCTTCAGGCTTTGCTCTCTCGAGTAAACAGTTTAGAGCACATCGTATGAACTTTGAGAGTGGCATTCCTTATATTATAACAAAGTTTGTGCATCCAAACGATACAACAGACGCTTGGAATGAATTTCTTAATGATAAAACGGAAAATAATTTTACTAACCCAGGATTTGAAAGAGTTAATGAATCGCTAAGAACTTATGTATGGGCAATTCTCGGAGCACAATTGCAAACATGAACGGGAATCATCGTTTCTGGGACGGCGTTCGATGCGCAAAAACAGTTTGTCTCAAACGTGGAGGACGCCATTAATTCACCAGTTGACATACCATCGTCTATAAAGCGTTCTCAAGATGCATTACAGTACGCTCAATCCAAAGTGGACTTCGTTTATGCGCCGGGACTATACATGTCTCCGAGTAATATGGAACTTAAGATCGGTCAAGTGATAGGCTATAATAATAAAATTGTTATCGCTACCGATCAACAAAAAACAGGTATAAATTCAGATATGAACGTCGAATTAATAACGCAAACGATCACGGGCGAAAAGGGAATAGTCAAGCCGCAAACACCAACTATCGCTCAACCATCTACTAACGCACAAGTGCCACCGCATATTGAGGCTAAAAATCAACAACATATCGATGAAAAAACAGCGCTTGTAGTGGGTGGAGTCTCGGTTGGTTTACTCATGATTTGGTGGTTAAATAGTTCTTAGCGAATACGTACAACAACCCTGCAATTGCTACGATCAGCCCCCACAAGTTTTGACTAAGCCAAGTGGTGGTCTTAGCTAATAAATTCAATAGCCAGGAAGCAACACTCCCTATTATACCGGGAAGTGCGGCCGCGGCTTTCTCAGAGAGCTTTCCCAGTGCTGAACCTAATGCTTTTAAATGCTTTTTTATCCACTCTTTTATACCATTTTTATCGTTAGGAGGTGATCCACCTCCACCTGTACTACCACCTGTTAACGAGAGAGTCAAAGTCGATATAATAAATCCCAACGCGGTTAAAATACTGGCAATTGTTATTCCCTGTTCTCTGAACAATGTTTTAATTTTATCGGCCAGTGTAGTATCATCGTTGAGGACTTGATCGATAGTTTCTCGAATACGACTGATTTGCGAACGAAGTGCCTTTCTATTACTGGAAGCTGCTTCGAGGCGGGCTGATCTTTCGTCTTCTAAGCTACGCAATCTTTCCGCTACGCGGCGTCTACTGAACTCATCGCCCACCTGTTCAAGTTTTGTTTTCTCTTTAGCTATATGCTTGTCGATTTCGGATATCTTGGCTATATTATTGATGAGTTCTCCCCGCATTGTTCGCATTGCCTTGTCAAGACCTCGTAATTCCCTAATACTAAACTCCGATACCTGTAACGTGGAATTATCGTAATAGGTATCTAAGATTTCTCCGAGTCTGTCCGAGGCCACCATCGAGGCTGCTTCCAAATTATCTGTGTTACTGAGTTCTTCCCGCACGGTCCTAAGAACCTTAGTAGTCTTCGCGGAAAGTCGTCGGTAGTCTACAAAACCTAATTTATCACGAACAGTGCTGATGCCGTGTTTAGCAGCTATCGTAGACAAGGCTAGGGGCTTACGAGTACGAGAATGCATAAGATCAATATCCGGAGCGCCACGCAGTCGCAATATTCCTTTACTATCTATCTCAAACTTTGAATAGTCACGACCTATTGTGGTATCTTCTTTTAAGGCATCGTAATAATCATTGACGGACGATTGCAAAAGTTCATCGTTAAGATTCGTGCCACCAAAGTTGGTTTCATCAGTATCTTCGATTGGGTTATCAAAGTCATCAAAGGTACTTAGATCAAAGTCATTAATATCAAAATCAGTCATTTTTATATTAAACATAGGGTACATAATTTCAATATAAACAATGTCTTCGCAATACGGACGCAAGTTAAACCCACAACGTAGACTTCGACATCCATTAGGGGTCAAAGCAATTCGTCAGTCTGTAACTATAACTAATAACCCTAGTACCATAGATCAGAATCAAACGCTTCTGGTTCGCTTTCCTAATCTCGGCGCACACGATGTGTTAGTTCCGGGAACTGTCCGACTAGCATTTACGATTATTTTGACTTCTACAGACGTTAACAGAGAGCCCGTTCAGAACATAGGTCGTGCTATCGTTAAGAAAATCGCGATTAAAATTAGCGGTAATGAGGTTTTGAGTATCGATGATAGCGATGTATACTATTGTTACATGGATCTCTGGAGAACGGATAAAGAGCGGGAAAACTTACAGTACCAAGGTATTTGTAATGAGAACACATTGAGACTGCGCGTGGGCGCTGAAAATGGTGATGATACCATCGTAAAAGATCTCGCCGTTGCCGACGCATTAGGTAACAGATTCTATGTTCCCCTAGACTTTGAATTACTAGATTCCCACATGCCCTTTTATCAAGCATCCCTAGGCGATAGGTTAGAATACGAACTCACTTTTAATGACTACGGTAGAGTAATCAGATCTGTTAAAGAAGATGCTAGATATTCCATTGACAATATATCGCTGGAGTACGATATGATAACGGATCCCAAATTAGCCAGACAAATTCGTAACCAGTATACGGGAAGTTTAGCCATTTTGTATGATCGCGTGCTGCGACACCGAAAGATCACGAGGGACAAAAAAGATACGATGTGGAATATCAATCTAAACGTTCCCACGAGGTCGTTGAAGGGTATTTTAATGTTGTTCGAGGACCCCTCCGATGCGTTTAAAAGAAATACCGAGAAGTTCTACAATCCCAAGATTACAAAAGTAGAATTGACTATCGAGGGCGTTCCTAATCAACTATATAGCCAAGGAATGCTAGCGTATCACCAGTGGGATGAGATTAAAAAACTTCCTTCTATAAAACGTTCTCCGGAAGTTAACGCGGTCGTGAAAGATCTGTCTCTCGGGAGTGTATCGATGGGTGAATACCTCACCATGAAGTACGCGCTATGGCTCGACATGCGAACAACGGACGATGACCAATTACACGGCAGTGGGAGGAGAATAGAAAATGCTAGCGAGGGTGCCACCATACAGATAACGAAGCTCCAGGAAGCGGCTGGTAAATTAAACATATATTTGTACGTGATTATGGATGCGCAACTTAATATACAGAATGGGAGATTCGTGCAAGCAATCTATTGATAATCTTTTACCTACAGATCCGCACTGCGCTATCATATGCGGGCAAACGGGCTGCGGAAAAACAGCCTTTATTCTAGATATTTTAGAAAGTCATTATCGGGACGTTTTCGATCATATTATTATTCTGTGCCCGACTATAAGCGTTAATAAAACATACCTATCGAGAGATTGGGTAATGAATGACGACGGGGTACACAGAGTCGATCCGGGCGATTGTTTACAAGACTGCCTCCGAGTATGTCACGAAAAATACAAAGGAGAATCGACCCTTTTCGTAATAGACGATTGCAGCGCGAGTAAAGAACTCACAAAAAAGAAAGATATGCTTTCGTATTTAGCATTCTCCGGTCGGCATACTCAACATAGCGTTTGGGTACTTACTCAAAAATACAACTCTGTCCTGAAAGATCTCAGAGAGCAGACCAAATGGGTAGCACTCTTTCATTGCAAAGACCGAGATTCATTCGAGGAATGTTTACGCGAAAATGATGTAATTTATACCAAGGGGGAACGAGATAAAGTCAGAAAAGTGTTAGCGGCAACGAAGCACTGTAAACTCGTATTAAAAACCGATCAACCAGCTGCTTATGCAATTGCTTAGCAAAATGTAGCAAAATTATAGCAAAATTATAGCAAAAATATAGTAAAATTATAGCAAATGTAGCAAAATGTAGCAAAATTGTAGCAAAATTATAGCAAATTGTAGCAAATTAAACATTAGCAGCTAATATTACATAAAATGTGGTTCGAAATCCTCATTCTTTCACAACAGTTCATTATTACGGGTTGTATTGGATATGTCATATTATATTATGTTAGACTTAAATATCTCCTTAGGTATTACATTATGGAATGCGACGAACTCATCGAACAAATGCTCAAAGAATCTGATGCTGATAAATCTTTAGATAAATCTTTAGATAAACATAGAGAAAGACTCGCCGCTTTGGTAGCCGGTGGAAAATGTTCCCAATATTTGGGGGAAAATTATACCATCGAAAAAATTGATAACATGACCGACGAAGAAATTAAAAAACTGTACGCACGTTACGAGTCTAGATTGGGAGCTACCATGACTAAAACGATAGGGTCTTCTATATTACAACTATACACAGCCGTAGCTGGTACGTTTCTCCCAATCCCGGCAGAACATCGCCTGTATTTATGCGAATCTCTAGAGAAAGACCCATTCATCGAACACGCTATAAGCGCAGTGAGCTGTGAGTTTTATCATAGATTCGGAATGTTCTTAGCTCCGTTCACCACAGCTTTAATAACGGCTAGGTATTGTCAATTTAAACATACGTGCCCACTTAATAATATAAATGGAGACACAATCACAACAGGTGACACAACAGATTGTGAACGAGGAACCACAGATTGTGGAACAACAACAAGTGAACGAGGAACCACCAGTGAATGAGAATGTGAATGCACCACATGTGAATGAGAAAATACTGAAAGCTAGAGTTACTAAGAACCCAAAAAAAATAGCCGCAGGAAGAAAGGGTGGGCTGGCGCGCAAAGCAAAATTAATAAATAATTCAAATCCGATTAAAACATGGGCACTAGTAGGAGTTGCTGGTATAGCGGCTGTATGGTTCTTTTATAAGACCGGAGAAGAGAAAACATCACCCCCGCCGCAACAACAAGTTCAATTAGAGGTTAGTCCTCATATAATGCTATAAGAAGCATGACTACTCCAGTTACAGACGGTAAAATGTTGGTAAACGCGACGTATCATTCAGCGGTGGTCACCGGCTTGGCCATTGGTTATGCCCGTATGGCTAAAATGATTACTAAAGCCACACCTCCCAAGCTAGATTTTAATGGATTTGACATCGGAATGATGGTTCTGGATATTGGATTAGCTATGGCAACGAAGGATATGCTCATCAAACAAGGACTTATCCCGGAAGACATAATGAAGTAATTAAACATTTGAATATTTATATTCATATAAACATTTGAATATTTTATATTCATATAAATATGGCAACAATTGCGATGATGGTCGGTGGAGCTGTTGTTAATGCTCTAGCTTTTTCGGGGAGTAATTATTTATTTTCTAGTATGAGGGAATCAAACGCTAAAGAAGTTGAAGAGGAGCGTAAACGACATAATGAAGCTTTAGAACAATACCAAGCAGCCCAGTTACAATATACACAGCAGAGAATGAAGAGATTAGACTTTATTCATGAACAACTGATTAAGGAAGGACATTCAATTCAAACGTTTAAGGATGTTGAATCTGCCATGCACGAATACTTCCTCGTTTATGGGAAAAAACTAGACCCAATACCTAGACCAACAATGAGTCAGTTTTATACACCGTCAGAGGAACAAAAGAACCGAGAGATCACATTTATCATGTTGGGATTGTCTTCTCTATTGATTTTCAGCTATACCATGCATAAGTCAGAGGAGTGACAGCTGTGGCTATGAGCGATCTATAAATAGCCTAATCAATATCTCACAGTGTAGCTGTGATTTGCATTTAGACAAATGATATGATAGATGTATATACTATCATGGGATAACATTTATACTAAGTTATCTTATAATAATTAGATCTACATCAAGTGCTTTTATGAATTATCATGGAACTGTTCTGGGTTATCACCAGCCCAAATCCAGAAAACAACCCAACGACAGCCAGGTACAACCTCCAAGTCCAACATCAGGTAATCAAACAAAGGATATCCCTCAGGTCTTCAATCCAGAGGACATCCACTCAATTGTTAGTTCCAAGAGAGCAAATTGCAAAATCTACTACAGAGTAAAATGGAAGGATCCAGAAAGAGGAAACACATGGGAGTATGGCAGCAGCATTCCAGACTCCATTCGGAGAGAATTTCACCTCAAAAGAAGTTCTGTCAGGGAATACAATGTCCGGAAATGTCAAGCAAGACAACACCAAACCATGCATAGAATTAGATGTCAAACCATATCCGTTTTTTCCAAAACACCTACGAAAAGTAGATCATAAAATGGAAAGAGTTATGGGCATTGAAATTATTCAAGGAGACTGCTATGTCAAGGTCTCATATAAAGAAGATCCTGGTCAATTCACATGCTATTTCGAAAGTGTTCCTCCCCACCTCATACAGCGCTACCTTGATGATAGCTGGAACGATCTCCATGAGTGGCTGGGTCTAGAAGATAATCCTCGATATGATCCAGAGGAACCACCAATTTATAAATCCAAAAGGGTTATTTTTCAAGATAAAGACCATGAAAACATCAACACCTTTTCCTACCGTATTTCACTCACAAACGGTATTCTACCATACTATTTTTACCTTACCGTACATACCAAACAATGCCAATTGCACATATTCTTGATCAAAATACAAAATCTCCTGAATAAACGGTGCAAATCACGAAACAGCTATTAGCTGTATCTTGTTATGTTTTCTTGTGTCCAGTCTTTTCACTATGGGTCGCCAGTTGAGAACAAATGGCATCAGCCTGATCATCTGAGTTATTTGTATCACAACAAATTTTGAGAATTGACCTGATCAACCAATCTCAAAAACAAAGTGAAACGAACCGTATCACGAATCGAAATGAAGTGAACCAAACCAAACCATACCGTGAATCGAAACGAAACCGAACCTTATCGCGAATTGAAATGAAATGTACCAAACCAAAGCAACCCATACTGCAAATCGTACCGAAGCAAATCAAACTATATAGCAAACCGAATTGAAACAAACCGTATAGCGAACGGAATGAAACCGAACCGTACAGCATTGAACCGAAACCGTACCGAAGGGAAGCAAACCGTATAGCGAACCGAATGAAACTGAACCGTACCACATTGAACCGAATTGAAACGAACGAAAATCGAAGCGAAACGAATCAAAGCGAAACAAACCAAATTGAAATAAAACAAACCTAACAACCGAAATGAACCAAAACAAAGAAAAGGCAAACCAAATAGTTACGAAAACTAACAAAGAATTCTACAAAGGATATACACCTTTTGTATACCGTATTAGTGTAATAAACCAATGCACTTGTTATATGCACATGCACATATATGTATATATAATGCGTCTAATGATTGTATCCCAAAATAGAAGGATATTACTATTTTTCATGATATACTTTTGTAATTTGCCGCCAATACATTCTTCCTGGTCATGACACCGTTTAGTAATAATTATGTACCGATCTTTTACATCATAATTATCATATTTGTTTTATTTTCTAGTTATTACAGACAAACTGAGGAAGTATTTATATATGACATATTATTTGAACATGCTAACTCTCTTTTCTTTGTTTCCATGTAAAACCTCCATGGACACAGCCTACTATCTCACAACCCCAGTCCAGGATGTGGAACTCAAGGCCTCCTACATCACCCATAAAACTACCAGTACAGAGTGCCCAGACAAGCCAGCTCCACATCCAGAACCCCCGATGACAGCATTTTTATATTATGTTTCCTTATATCAAAGAGACTCTATAATAATTATTATTCACTACTACCAGTTTAACTTTATACATTGTCCATCTAAGCCTTAACTATTTTTATTTTTACACGTTTGGGGTCCAAACTTTTTCAGATGGAGGGGAAGTTATCATGGGATAACATTTATACTAAGTTATCTTATAATAATTAGATCTACATCAAGTGCTTTTATGAGTTATCATGGCGTAATATTTATACATCATTTCATATAATTATAGTTTAGCAAGTAATAATAATCATAAGGTAAAATGCATATATAAAGTATCAGTAGTTTCAGTTAAAGCTTTTTAGATGGTTCCTAGCCTAAGGTAATGGGAGCGCATCTAGACATACTATTCAATAAGACAAGGGTTACGTCTACATAGTTTAATTGATTTGAAGCTTTGCTAGCCTAAGGTATCAAGATCCCATCTCCCAGACAAAGGATATTTATCTAAGTATATCTGTCATCACCTACCGGGGTACATTAGAATAACATTACTTCAATTAAGACTCATTAAGGATTAGCCCCCATACAAGCTTGTCTATAGGGCATTAAGGATTAGCCCCCACACAAGCTCATCTATAGTGACACCCTAATCTCTTTCAAAGCATCCAGTAAATATGTCAACAAGATTAGTGCCAGTCCAACAGGATAAACAGGATTTAGTATTCCCCTCTGTCTAGCCATCCATTTAGCTTAGGACACAACCAATCGTGTATCAACCAATCACATTCCATTTTATTGTTTAAATTTTTGTTAAATACATACTGTAGGCAGGTTTTAGGAGAGAAGGGGTTTGACTCTCTTACCAAGCAGACCTCTCTCCCACAGCCCAGAGTGTGTACCGACTCTCTGTGGCACCCTCAGTTATTATCTAAGTATATTGTAAATTGTTAATTGTTCTTGTAAATAAAATTATGATTAGTCTCCTGTGACTCTGGCTCTTTGCTGACTAATTCCCCAAGAAAACCAGCACGTCATTTGGAAGGTATTGTTCACCCAGAACAGTTCCATGATAATACCATGAATAACTGCAAGTTTACACTCATGGGTAAGACTACCCTTTGTAACCGACGCTGTGTTGATTTTTACTGCGGCATACACAACTATTACATCAGGCGCGGACACATAAACTGTAAGTGTTCTGAATGCGGATTAGGGGTCAAAGGTCGTTATTGTTTATGCAAGAAACACGGTGCTGATAGGGTCAGGAACCAGATTATTCATGCTCGGAAGAGAGATTACATCAATGAGAGGAATAGGTTGGGGAGAATACGTATTTAGATATATGAAAACAACCAATTAGACATTTGTCTCATTTTGCATATACCATTCAACCACAATGGTTTTTGTCAGAGAATTAAAAGCTATGGCAAAGCAAAGTGGACTGCGTGGATATTCTCGTATGAGAAAAGCTGAATTGATTGATTTACTCGGTTTGGAATACAACAG
This sequence comes from Haliotis cracherodii, assembly GCF_022045235.1. NCBI lineage: Eukaryota > Metazoa > Mollusca > Gastropoda > Lepetellida > Haliotidae > Haliotis > Haliotis cracherodii. The sequence continues at coordinate 849,657 of NW_027266289.1, read as the reverse complement.
ACCCGAGACTGTTAGAGAACTCAAAGTTCGAGTGAGAAACAATGGGCTGAGAGGTTATTCTCGAATAAGAAGAGCTGAATTGATCGCTTTACTAGATAATAATCAACCTAATGATAATGATGATATTCAACAACAACAACAAGAATTAATATTTGTACCCACATCCGCCGGCGTTGGTAAATATCTAAGAGGTTGGAAGATGGATATTAATTCCAACATGGATGTTAACGATATTAAGCCCATCATATCGAGTAAAATTAACGAGGAATTAGATGATTTACATAGTATAAAATACCAGCTGACGATTAAAATGACATTGAGTAAAAGTAACACAGACGATAGCACCGAATATACCGAACCATATTTCCGAAGCAATCAAGAAGTTATAACCGAATCCGATACTATAAACTCATCATTAGATACATCAATTCAGAGAATACAGGAAACTTTAGAACGCTGGACTAATAGAGGTTCGGGTTGGGGTGTTGATAAAATCGATAGTTTATATTTAGATATAGCGAATTATATGCCCTTCAAAGGTGGATCTTATATAGATTTACCCCCGTATTATAAGAAGAAAAAAGCCATAATTAACGTAAAAAATAAATCCGATGACTGTTTAAAGGGGCATTCACACGGTACAACTAGTTGTATACAATTTGTTGCATGCAACTAGTTGCACGAACTGAAGTTGTATACAACTCGGCATTCACACAGCGGCGAGTTGCATACAACTCGGATCTCGCGAGATCTCAATTTTTAAGACGATGTTTACATTACGTCATGGCGTCCGCGTATGACTATGATAGCGATGACGATATACTTGAGATTGCCACAGTTGCGTTGCTTGTGGATTGTTCACAAGTTAGAACCAAGCGGTCATGTTGGGTCAGGCCATGGATTGCTAGTGTTAAGGCTCCACATTCCATCATTCTGACTTTTGTATAACTTCCGGCGAACCGGAAGTATGGTTTTGAGAGAGGACAAATAAATGGCGAAGAGATGAGCGTGTGTTGGTGTCATTCTCAGTGATATGGCGAATTAACAAATGGTAGCAGTGCGTGTCCATATAGCGAAGGTTGTTGTTAGCGTCTGTGATGGTGAAAAGCGTATCTGGCTGTGAAGTGTAAAGTTTTAGGATACTTTATAGACTTTCAAGTTTGAAAACGGTCCACGTGCGAAAACATGGCGACCATGAGATTGAATCCCCCGGATTTGGTTAAAGCTGGAAATTATGAACGATACAAACAAGAACTGCTGGCTTGGAGACAGGTAACTGTTGCAAAAACGACTGAACAAGGTGTAGCTGTAGCGTTGTCGCTTCCTTATGACCATCCCTTATGTATTCGTGAAAATGTGTTTGACCACATGAACGTTGCCGATTTATCAAAAGAAAATGGTCTCGACATTTTGATCAAGTTTCTTGATGAACATCTTCTGAAAGATGATTTGACTGATAGTTTGGAAAAGTTTGAAGAGTTTGAAGATTTTCGTAGAGAGAAAGGACTGTCCATTAATGATTATATTACAAAGTTTGATTTGATGTACAACAAGATTAAGAAGAAAAATATGACATTGCCTCCTGAGATTTTGGCTTTTAAGCTGTTGAGACGTGCAAATACCTCAAGAGATGAGAAGATGTTGGTGTTGACTGGGATGGACTATTCAAACAAAGGACAATTGTATGAACAATCCCGAACATCTTTGAAGAAATTTTTGGGAAGTGATGTGACAGGTGGAACAAGTTTTAAAAAGTCAAGTGAGATACCTTCCATTAAAGTTGAACCTGTTGCATTGGCTGCTGATGAGAGTTATGGTGCTTTTAATCAGAACTATGAAAGATCAGCAACATTTCGTGGAAGACGACAAAGTAGATTTCCAAACACAAGTTACTCCAATAGAGGAAGATTTCAAGGCAGAGGGGGATCATCTTCATATCGAGGGGGTAAAAACATGAACCCTCCTGGTCCAGATGGTAAACCTTTGACTTGTTTGTGTTGTGGTTCCTATAGACACTTGATTGCAAGATGTCCAGACAGCTGGGAGAATTTATCAAAAAGGGTATACTACACAGAGCATGATGAACATGGACATACTAGTGAATCTGACAAAGTGTATGCTATTTTGTTCACTGGTGATCAAAAAGAGGAAATAGTGTTGCTAGGACTTGAGGCTAGAAATTGTGCTGTGTTGGATTGCGGCTGTTCCAAGACAGTGTGCGGAAAATTGTGGTTGCAGTGTTATATTGACAGTTTATCCAAACAAGAAAAAGAGAAAGTGGTCAAGACTAGCAGTGATACTGTTTTTCGGTTTGGTGGTGGAGATAAGTACAAATCTCTTGGTTCATATGAACTGCCAGCAGTTGTAGCGGGAAAGAAAGTTACTATCATCTCAGATGTTGTCGATTCAGATATACCTCTTCTATTATCACTGTCGGCAATGAAGAGTGCTAAAGTTCATCTTGACTTGGAAAATGACTGTGCGTATGTTTTTGGTAGTTGCGTTTGTCTAAACATGACATCTTCAGGACATTACTGTTTGCCAATCATTGAGAGTTTGTCAGCAGATTGTGAAAGTGTCAATATGGTTTCACTGTATGATGCTTCAACGTCAGATAGAAAGAAGATCTTACAGAAACTTCATCGTCAATTTGCTCATCCATCAGAGAAGCGTCTGATTGCCTTGTTGAGAGATGCAGATATATGGAAAGACGAGTATGGAGATATTTTACATCAAATCTGTGAAAATTGTGACATTTGCAAAGTTCATTCCAAAACCCCTTCCAGACCGGTAGTTGCCTTACCAATGGCTACACATTTCAATGAGAAGGTAGCAATGGATCTTAAGAAGTTTAGGGACTGTTGGATTTTGCATATGGTGGACATGTGGTCGCGTTTCACCATTTCAGTGTTCATAAAAAAAAAGACTCCTTCGGCAGTGATAGGAAAGATTATGACATGCTGGTTAGGAGCGGGATTTGGTGTCATGCAATCAATTCTGACTGATAACGGTGGTGAATTCTCAGCTGAAGAAATGCGAGAGGTAGCAAGCATCTTGGATGTACAAGTGATAACAACAGCTGCAGAAAGTCCTTTTCAAAATGGTTTGTGTGAGCGCATACATTCAGTGACTGATCATATGCTGATTAAGCTTGAAGAACAGTGTCCTGATACACCACTTTCAGTTCTACTTTGTTGGGCAAATATGGCGCGTAATGCACTTCAAATGTGGCATGGCTTCAGTTCATACCAGCTTGTGTTTGGACAAAATCCTAAGCTTCCAAATATCATGACAGATCGTCTCCCAGCTTTGGAAGGAGTTACTTCTTCAGAGACATTTGCTCAACACTTAAATGCTTTGAATGAGTCAAGAAAGGCTTTCATAGAGTCAGAATCTTGTGAAAGAATTCGTCGTGCTTTGAGAAACAAAGTAAGGGCATCAGAAGAAAGATCATGTCTATTATAAGAGAGAAGGACAGCAGCGATGGCTGGGACCTGGTAAAGTTGTGTTCCAGGATGGAAAGGTTATCTTTGTTCGTCATGGTGGAGTTTTCGTCAGAGTGTCTCCAAATAGACTGAAGAAAGTAGGTCATGAATTTGAACATGTTGAAAGAAGTCACAAAGAAGATGATCGTGTTGAAACCATACAAAGTGATGCAAGTGAGGAGGAGATGGGGAATGAGATCTTTGATCTCAACAATAGAGACACAGAAGAGAGCAGCATGCAAGAAGTCACTGACGGAAGACAAGTTTCAAAAGACATATCATTGAAACAAAACGACAGAATATCACTCAAGACACCAGAAGGAAATTGGGTATTAGCTAAGGTGATATCAAGAGCAGGAAAGAAAGGTGGCAAGTACACAAATTGGTTCAATGTGAGACAAGATTCAGGTGAAGCGGTTAGTGTAAACCTGGACGTGGCAGAGTGGAAAATTGACACTGTAGATGAAACTGTAGCAGATGTCAATGTCGTGATGGTTCCAAAGTCAAAACACAACGAACAATCATGTGTGAGTGCAAAGCTTGAAGAATTGAAGAAGTTAGAATCTTTTGACACTTACGAAATAGTTCTAGATCAAGGACAGCATAGAATTTCAACAAGATGGGTGATTACAGAGAAGGGACAAGAAGTGAAGGCTAGATTAGTTGCAAGAGGATTTGAGGAGGATTTTTCTATGCGGAAGGATTCTCCAACGGTCAGCAAGAGTGTCCTCAGACTATTTCTTGCTATTGCAGCTTGTAAGCAATGGAATGTCAAAACCACAGATATCAGATCAGCTTTTCTGCAGGGAAAAGAATTGGAGAGAGGTGTGTTCATGGACCAGTCTGCATTTATTGAAGAAATACACGTTGATGTGATATCATCAGATAGAAGTGCGCAGAAAAGAGAGTCACTCACGCCAAACGAAAGCACAAAATTTAGGGGGATAGTTGGAAAATTGAACTGGGCAGTTCAAGGTTCGAGGCCTGATTTAGCCTTTGAGATGGTGGATCTTAGTACGAAATTCAAAGCAGGCACTGTGTGTGATCTTATAAGAGCTACAAAAGCCTTGAAAAAATTGAAGTCTGTTTCAACAAAAGTGTATTTTCCTAGGCTGGATGATCAATTGAAATGGAGGATTGTTGTGTTTTCAGATGCTGCTCATGCAAATCTGAGTGATGGCATTGGCAGCGTGGGTGCACATGTGATATTTCTTGCTGATGATAGCAATTGTTGTGTTTTGTCATGGCATTCTGGCAAGATTAAGAGAGTGGTTCGTTCCACATTGGCTGCAGAGGCTCTTAGTCTTCAGGAGGGGTTGGAAGAAGGAGTGTATCTCAGGGGGGTTTTGGCTGATGTGATCAGCGTTAAAGTGCACATGGAGGCATATGTGGACAACCGCAGCGTTGTCGATGCCATACATTCAACAAAAATGGTGGATGATAAAAGACTGCGGATTGATCTAGCTGCCATAAGACAGTTGCTTAACAATGGAGAAGTGCTGAAAGTGTGTTGGTGTCCAGGTGAATATCAGTTGGCAAACTGTTTGACAAAGAGAGGAGCATCTGCACACCAACTAATGACTGTTTTGTCATCAGGAAAACTTTCGGGTTTTCAGTGACTCTGTAATCATGGTGATGATGCATGACAGTTCTGACAGGAAAACTTTCGGATTTTTCAGTGACTCTGTGATGATGAATGACAATCATTTATTCTGACAGTGTTTTTATCTTTGAATGACTTTCACCAAAAATAACAAAAAATATGTTTTTGCTTTTAGATATTTTTATTTTAAAAAAAAACAGATCTTTAATCAAAAAATAAATAAGAGAATTTTATAGGAGTGTTAAGGCTCCACATTCCATCATTCTGACTTTTGTATAACTTCCGGCGAACCGGAAGTATGGTTTTGAGAGAGGACAAATAAATGGCGAAGAGATGAGCGTGTGTTGGTGTCATTCTCAGTGATATGGCGAATTAACAGCTAGGCGAGGGCAATTTGGAGCATACAGCGCTCTTTTGGCTGAGCTCGAAGCCGAGGATACAAAGGCCTTCTCCAATTTTCTTCGCATGAACAAGTCAAGCTTCACCGATCTCCTAGATCGCGTGTCACCTCTTATTGCCAAAAGAGACACCCCCATGCGTGATGCCATTCCACCCGGTGAGAAGTTGGCCATTACTCTCCGCTATCTAGCCACCGGTAAGTATACTCTTGCAAAAAGCGATCTATTGTTTACCCGTGATCAGCTGTTATTGAAGGGCAAGGACACGATGAACAGGCAATACTCCTCACATTGTACAATGGCATAATCGCTTGTTATACATCAACGGAATAAGTGTGTGTGGAGCTTTGAACGAGGGTCTAACTGTGTGCCCGCCCGCCAGCTTTTCGCATATGTTATTGTATCTGTTACGTTACCTAAAATAAAGATTAGGCCAATCACTACCTCCAACAAACACATTGCTACATCTCATCATACCAGTATATAGGCAAACAGTAAAACTGAGTATGGGTGAATGAGAATGCTTGATTTTCCACTGTAAGTCTATTATCTTTAAAGTATTGCCATAGAAAACTTAAACGCTCATTTTGAAGATGAATTGTATTTATTTTGTACATGTTCAGGTATATTTCATCAATGTGAAGTGTCTGTTTTGAAATATAAATATGTTAAGTGCAGACAATTTCTTCTTCGCACAATTGATCACATACAGCTTTATTATTTCAAAATATTTTTCTTATTACATTTTACTCAATTAAATTATTCAAAACCCGCAAACAATTCTTTATTTGACACAAATACATAGGCACTTTAAATTGGCATGTTAACATTAAGAGACACAACCACCATCTTTGGCATTTACATTCTCATTCTGGGTCTGTTACTTAGAATTAATTAATTAGAAATGTTAGTTAGAATTAATGTTTTTTTTATTCTATAAAAAAATAATTACAAGTTCAGATCATGACATATTTTCATCAATTATTATTGTGAACTGTATATATCAAAGTGATATGATAATTGACACAAGTGTGTAAATAACCAGATGCCATGAAACAGTTTCATTTACATTTGTTATTGATTCAAAGATGTGAAAATTAGTACATATGTACTAAATGAAGTGGGTATGCAATTGTAAATGATATAATAATTGATTTACGTTTAAATTCTACTTTGTATTACATCTTTTTGTGGGTGGTAATGTTATCTCCAAGATTGAGTGATGCTATAATGATAATCTATGAATACATATTTTTATGGGTTTTTTAATTTTCAACAGGAGATAGTTACAAGTCACTGGAATATCTATACAGAATACCAAGCAACACAATATGTGGATTTATTCATCATGTCTGCCAAGCGATTTATGACTCATTGAAGGATGATTACCTGAAGGTATTGTTGATATTTTTATTAAAAATTATTTCCCGAAAGCAAAGTTGATTGAAAACAATATAAATAGCATAGGCACCAGTTGACAACCTGGTCTTTTGTGTGTGTACAGTTTCAAGAAAGAGTACTGGTCTGGATATGGTCTGGAAAAACACACCACTATGTACAGAGTCAAAGTAAAAATTGTTGCCATGGAAACAGGAATTTTTTTTAAAATCCTAATTGACAAAATGCACCACATCATCCCCTGATTAATACATATACAAGGTTTGGTCAAAACTCTCATGTTTTTCAAATTGTGCATCATAAATAACCTCTAAATAACAGTTCCACTTCAGTTGTCTAACTGAGCTTCAAAAATTAATTGTTGTATTTTCATTTTTAATTCTTGTCTCTTTCTGTCATTGGTGACATTTGATAATTCACTCGCTATGTATTTAGCAAACAACATGTCCCCACTATTCTCTTTTGCTGCCCTTCTTTGCTCAAGTGATTTCAGTGTTTGCAGAACTTGGGTTTGCAAACTGTTATTGTCTGAGCGCCTTGCTTTCTTGATTGGTGTTGACTCTGCCAGGGGCAGAGAAGGGCAGTCTTCTGTATCCATTTGACTTGTCAACAAACTATCAGAGGCGCTGCTTTGCTCCTGTTCATCTGTATCTTGTCTCTCTGAGCTGTTCTGTAAATTTAAGGTTCCAATGTTATCCTTTATTTTTTATTTCCAATTTCAGGTTCCAACCACAGAACAGGCATGGGCAGACATAAGTCAGGGATTCAGTGACAAGTGGCAATTCCCACACTGTATAGGAGCACTGGATGGGAAACACATTGCCATTCGGGCCCCTACAAACTCTGGATCATTGTATTACAATTATAAAAATTTCTTCAGCATTGTTTTGTTGGCCCTTGTTGATGCAAATTATAAGTTTATTTATGTTGACATAGGAGCCAATGGAAGAGCCAGTGATGCAGGTATATTTGCAAACTCCTCATTGTATGCAGCTATGGAGAACAATACTCTGAACGTACCACCCCCTTCCCCCCTTACTGGACGCCAAGAACCTGTGCCCCATGTCATTGTTGGGGATGATGCTTTCCCACTAAAGACATATATCATGAAACCATTTCCCTTTAGAGATACCACAGAGGACAAAAAGGTCTTCAATTATCGCCTTTCTAGAGCTAGACGTGTCTCTGAAAATGCATTTGGCATACTTGTAAACAGATTTGCTGTATTTCAAAGAACTATTACTGTTGAACCTGAAAATGGCATTAAGATTGTTATGGCATCTGTGGCTCTTCACAACTTTCTTCGCACAAAATGTGACAATGTATACACAGAATCAAATAGCACTGATATTGCTGTTGTAAGAGAGAGTAGAGCAACATCACTTGTCCAGCAAGGGGGAAACAGAAACACTGCCAATGCAAGAACTGTTAGAGAGGAATTTGCAGAATATTTTTCTACAAATGGTCAGGTTCAGTGGCAATGGGACTATGTCATCTAAAGTTATATTTCTAATACCCTTTACCTATAGTACCACAAGTACAGATGGAGACAGTTCTTTAAGTTCATGGTCATTCATATGTTCGCACTTCAGCAACAGTACAAATAGTACAATCTTTTCATTTGAATGAGTGAGTGAGTATGGTTTCATGCCGATTTTAGCAATATTCCAGCAATATCACACATTGTACCCATGTCGGGAATCGAACCCAAGGTCTTCGGCGTGACAAGCAAACCCTTTAACCACAGGCCGCCCTCATTTGAATGAATTTGATCAACAAAATAATGATAATGATAAATATGCCTATTTTCATGACACCAACCATGTTGTATACTGTGTTCATTTGATGAACCTGCCTCCTGAGGAATGGATCCAGAAGTTGGAACCATTCCCATGTGGAAACATAGACCTCGTCGGTCCCTGCTCCACTCTTCTTGGACAGGGTCTCCTTCCTCAGCTCCTTACCATAGTATGTTCGTAAGGTAGAAATTTTAGTTGGGACTTGATCAACTAGAAGAGACATAAATATTGTCATATTAGTATCAAATGCTGGAAACAAGAAAGTGACGGGTAGTTGGATTCTTTTACAATGTTTACTGATGGAGTGAATGTAATTCAATATTACATTTAGGGACTGAATTTATTAAGATTAAGATACACAACACAGAGCAATTTAGGTTTTATTACATAAGAACATAAATAAACATGAACTTGAGTTCATTAGTGTGAACAATGTGATAACATTATAGAACTGTGTGGAATTAACATAATGATTGATAACACACACACATGACAAAGTATGACTATTTGTAAGACTGTTATTTGGAATATGCTCATGTACTTTATGATCATGTCTGAAAATCATCATGGAAATATATGTCTACTTGAAGTAACTGTGATATGAATTGTTGCTAATATAATTTAAATGATTTTTGTATGTATATATGCAGCTGTACAATATGATTGATTGTTAATATTTCATTGTTGTGAAATATTCAGATAAAATATAATTAATCACTGAGCCGGAATATTCCTTATCATTTCATAGAATAACATACTTAAGCGGTCTCTATTCCAACATTAGCATGACATGTATCACTCCAATGGAGCCTCTCGCATGTAGGTCAAATAGTGTAAACAGAAAAGCGTGCATCGACATTAAAAAGGGTTGTAATAACATATATCGGTGACTGCACATAGTATGAGATATAGCTTCTCAAATTCAACATCATTTCAAGCTGAACACGTATTTCTGATTCATTTTATGTTCGTTGATCTGTCTGAACACGCTCAAAGAGCAGACGTACGTTGTACACACCTATCAATCGCCGAAGTAAGAGGTCAGAGTTCATCACATAAAACAATGAATTAGAAGTATGAAATCGTTATCTGACCCTTCTATGTGTACACATGTACCAAACTAACCATTTCCGCCTAGTCATAATGCCCGAAAACGAGTACAGCTTCTACAAATGCCGTGTGTCACCAGCTGATACTTCGCATATCATGTTCATGAATTCTCACCTGTCATCCCATTACCCATCATCTCTGCAATAGAGATGTAGGCTGCTTGTCGGTGTTCCCGCTTGGAATAAAATGGACTGGATACATTCCACAAGCAATCATGGGACGCATAATAGCCGATAAACCGCTCCGTTTCCACTCTAGACATCTCAACTTTCTTCAAGCGGGACGCTGGGGTCGCCATGATTGTTTACATTTGGAGGTGAAAATATCACGTGATTCGGATACGCGTTTTGATTGGCTGCATACGTACAACTTGTCGCATGAAAATAGAGCATGTCCTATTCCGTACAACTCACGTCCAACAAGTTGCATGCGTCAAAAGTTGGACCGACTTGCCCGTTCACACGATGCAATGTGTTGCATGCAACAAATTGTATACAACTAGTTGTACCGTGTGAATGCCCCTTAAGAATAATGATAAGATCTGCATTGTTCCCCGTAGACAAAAATCCGGATAGACCTTCTAGCTATCCCCAAAACGATGGACTCAACTTCGATGGTATAGACGAACCTACACCAATATCACAAATTGATAAGGTGGAAAAGCAAAATAATTTAGCTATAAATGTTTTCGGACATTCTAAAGGAATTGTTGTACACAGGATAAGCTCCGCTCCGGAACATATTCCCAGAATCAATTCATTTCTGATCGAAAAAGATGGTAAATATCATTATACATGGATAAAGAGTTTAAACAGGCTATTATACGATCAAACAAAACATGCTAGAAAGAAATATTTCTGTGAAAGATGCCTGCATGGGTACAGCAGACAAGATCTATTAGAAGCGCATAAAGAAGACTGTAGAGGTGTTGGGCAGAATGCTAACAGGATCGATATGCCTAAAGAAGGAAAAAATATATTAAAATTTGAACATTATTGTAATCAAATGCCAGTACCATACGTAATTTATGCCGACTTCGAAGCGCTTATCAAACCCACAGAAAATACCAACCATAATAATCAAGATAATAGTTTTACGTACAAAACTCAAGAACATATTCCTTGTGGGTTTGGATATATAGTTGTAAGGTATGATGGGAAAACAAACCCGCCCGTGATTTACAGAGGTCCCGATGCAGCGGGAAAGTTCCTAGAATATCTACAAAATGAAGAGAGAATAATCAGGGAAAAATTATCGTGTAAGAAACCCATGCGTATGACGAGGGATGATTGGAGGGCTCATAAGAAGTCAACTAGTTGTCATGTTTGTAATAAACCCCTGGATGGGGATTCCGTAAGAGATCATTGTCACGTCACGGATAATTATCGGGGAGCCGCTCATAACGAGTGTAACTTGAAACTAAAAATGAACTCTCAAACAATACCCATCCCCGTTGTGTGTCATAACCTTAGGGAATACGATTCACATCTCATTATGCAAGCTATCTCGAAGACCGACGGCGGTTTAACGTGCATTCCTAATAATATGGAAAAATACATATCGTTCTCGTTGACTAAATCTATACATTATAGGGACAAGGATGGGAAATCTAGAATAAAACAAAGTAATGGGCTTAGATTCATAGACTCCGTACAGTTTCTGTTATCTTCCCTGTACAATTTAGCTAATGCGAACAATCCCGATGACTTTGCGATAACAAATCAATATACCGATAAGATAACTCGTCATTTGTTGCTGAGAAAAGGTGTATATCCTTACGAATATATGGATGATTGGTCTAGATTCGAAGAAACTGAATTACCACCCCTCGAATCATTCTATAGTAACTTAACAGAATCTAGAATAACAGATGCCGATTATGAACACGCTCTGACGGTGTGGGATAAATTAGGTTGTAAGAATTTAGGCGATTATCACGATCTGTACTTAAAAACCGATGTACTGTTACTCGCCGATATATTCGAGATATTTAGAAAGACATGTTTCAAACAATATGGCTTGGACCCGGCATGGTACTATTCCAGTCCCGGACTATCGTGGGATGCATTGTTGAAGAAGACCGGCGTAGAACTAAAATTACTCACAGATTACGATATGCACTTGTTTATTGAGAAAGGATTAAGAGGTGGTATATCGATGGCAGCTGAAAGGTATTCTAAGGCTAATAATAAATTAGTGGAAGGATACGATCCCAGTAAACCCGACACGCACATATTATATCTCAACGCTAACAATTTGTACGGATGGGCTATGAGTCAACCTTTATCCACGGGTGGTTTTGAATGGGTCGATGAGAATGATATTCATAATAATGATGTGAATAAAGGGTACATACTAGAAGTTGACTTGGAATATCCAAGTTCGTTACATAAAGACCATAACAGTTATCCGCTAGCTCCCGAAAGATTAATGGTTAATAAAGATTGGATGTCGGAATATCAACGCTCCTTGATGGGTAATAGTAGGTTAGCCAACGTAGAAAAACTCGTACCAAATTTGATGGATAAGACAAAATATATAGTTCACTACAGAAATCTCCAGTTGTATCTATCGTTAGGTATGAAACTTAAGAAAATACACAGAGTTCTAAAGTTTGATCAAAGCCCTTGGATGGAGCCCTATATAAGGTTGAACACAGATTTAAGAAAGATAGCTACCAGCGATTTCGAAAAGAATCTATATTAGCTCATGAATAACTCAGTATTTGGTAAAACTATGGAGAATCTAAGAAAGCGTGTTGATGTTAAATTAGTCAGATCTAATGAGGAAGAAAGACTCAGGAAACTTATAGCCAGTCCGGCTTTTAACAGAAGCAAGATATTCGATAACGACTTAGCCGCGTTGCATATGCAGAAGAGTAATATAAAATTCAACAGACCGGTGTACGTCGGTATGAGTATTCTCGACTTGTCAAAACACTTAATGTATGACTTTTATTACAACGAACTTAAGAAGCAATACGGCGATAGATGCGAGGTGTTATATACTGACACAGATTCTTTGTTGATGGAAATACAAACCGAGGATGTGTATAAAGATATGGCAGAAAAAATAGATATGTACGACACGAGCGATTACCCTAAAGATAATCCACTGCACAGCGTAGTGAATAAAAAGGTGTTAGGTAAGATGAAGGATGAATGTGCTGGGACTCCTATAGCGGAGCATGTAGGATTAAGACCTAAGATGTATTCTATAAAAAAGTCTGATAATGGAGAGATAAGAAAAGCTAAGGGTGTTAAGAAGTATGTTGTAAAAAAGCATATCAAACACGAACAGTATAAAGAATCATTATTTAACGGTAGAACATTCAAACACGAGATGAACTCTTTAAGAAGTTACGATCATAGGATATATGGATTAAGAATGAACAAGACATCATTATCCCCCTTAGATACAAAGAGATGGATTGATAATGATGGTGTAAATACCTATGCTTATGGTTATGGTGGTAATACCGTACCGTCGGGAACTATGAACAACTCTTCTCGTACAAATGCCCTACCCGGTCCATCTTGAAGATAATAAAGAATAGGCTCTCCTTCTTTCGAAACCAATCTACTAATGTTATACGTCTTAAGGGACCATATGGGATCGGTTGCGCGACGTAGGCCTCCTTCGAGTTCACCGGCCTGGTATAAATATCTTACCCTTACTCTATCCGGAAGTTTTCGTTCTTTGCCTCTCCTCGGTGCTGAAGATTCGGAAGTCACGGATTTCATTTTAATAGCATCGGATGGTTTCTTCCCTATTAATCTCGTTACTTCATTATTCAGCGCTGATACAATGACTGATAATCGTGTCACCCATTCGGTTGATCTCAATCGCTCCGATTTCATTTCGATCCCATACTGATAGCCAAACAAACGTTCCGCTAATGTCCGGTTAAATCTTTCGACGATAGCTTGACTGCGGTGGGCCTCTCTTTCACCACGGACGATTTCGACATCGTTCTTTGTTAACAGTTTAGTTACCGATCCCATAAACTCGCGACCGGGATCTACTTGAAATAGCTTAGGCCATTTTAGCGGTCCGCGTTTATATATGCGACTCAGTGCATTAGCTACCTCTGTTGATTCTTTCGATGTTAATGGCTCAGCCTCCTTGTATCGACTAGCCACATCCAATATGGTTAAAGCGTATTTATACGTTTTGCGTTTTACCTTATCGTGGGGAAGAAACAAGAGGTCAGCCTGATGAACTTGATTCGTCGTAAAAATATCAAACTTCTTCCTCGGTATATAACGCGGTGCCGGTAAATATATTTGCCACATCGCTTGTTTCTTTAACCAATCCTTGGCCACATCTTTAGATACCTTAGCCGCGGTGGCTAATTTTTTTATTGCTCCTACACCTTTCCAATATCCTCGTGGGCTATAGTAAATTTTATCCATTATTAATTAATATTGATGCTTCATTTAATTGGGAGTGGTTGGTCAGTGATGGGGAGTGGTGGGTCAGTGATGGAGAGCGGTGGGTCAGTGATAGGGAGCGGTGGGTCAGTGATGGAGAGTGGTGGGCTAGTGATGGGGAGTGGTGGGTCAGTGATGGGGAGTGGTGGGTCAGTGATGAGGAGTGGTGGGTCAGTGATGAGGAGTGGTGGGTCAGTTATGGTGAGTGGTGGGCCAGTGATAGGGAGTGGTGAGTCAGTCATGGGGAGTGGTGGGTCAGTGATTGGGGAGTGGTGGGTCAGTGATGGGGAGTGGTGAGCCAGTGATTGGGAGTGGTGGGTCAGTGATTGGGAGTGGTGGGTCAGTGATGGGGAGTGGTGAGTCAGTGATGGAGAGTGGTGGACCAGTGATAGGGAGTGGTGGGTCAGTGATGGGGAGCGGTGAGTCAGTCATGGGGAGTGGTGGGTCAGTGATGGGGAGTAGTGGGTCAGTTATTGGGCGTGGTGGGTCAGTGATGGGGAGTGATGGGTCAGTGATGGGTCAATGATTGAGAGTGGTGGCCTAGTGATAGGGAGTGGTGGGTCAGTAATGGGGAGTGATGGGTCAGTGATTGGGCGTGGTGGGTCAGTATTGGGAAGAAGTGGGTCAGTGATGGGGAGTGGTGGGTCAGTGATGGGGAGTGCTGGGTCAGTGATTGGAAGTGGTGGGTCAGTGATAGGGAGTGCTGGGTCAGTGATGGGGAGTGGTTGGTCAGTGATGGGAAGAAGTGGGTCAGTGATTGGGAGTGATGGGTCAGTGATTGGGCGTGGTGGGTCAGTGATGGTGAGTGATGCGGAGCGGTGGGTCAGTGATGAGGAGTGGTGGGTCAGTGATGGAGAGCAGTGGGTCACTGATGGGGAGTGGTGGGTCAGTGATGGGGAGTGGTGGGTCAGTGATGAGGAGTGGTGGGTCAGTGATAGGGAGTGGTGGGTCAGTGATGGGGGTTGTTGGGTCAATGATGGGAAGGGGTGGGTCAGTGATTGGGAGTGGTGGGTCAGTGATGGGGAGTGGTGGGCCAGTGATAGGGAATGGTGGGTCAGTGATGGGGGTTGTTGGGTCAATGATGGGAAGGGGTGGGTCAGTGATTGGGAGTGGTGGGTCAGTGATTGGGAGTGGTGGGTCAGTGATGGGGGGTGGTGGGTCAGTGATGGGAAGAAGTGGGTCAGTGATTGGGATTGGTGGGTCAGTGATTGGGAGTGGTCGGTCAGCAATGGGGCGTGGTGGGTCAGTAATGGGGAGTGGTGGGTCAGTGATAGGGAGTGTTGGGTCAGTGATGGGAAGAAGTGGGTCAGTGATGGGAAGAAGTGGGTCAGTGATTGGGAGTGATGGGTCAGTGATTGGGCGTGGTGGGTCAGTGATGGGGAGTGATGCGGAGCGGTGGGTCAGTGATGAGGAGAGGTGGGTCATTGATTGGAAGTGGTGGGTCAGTGATGGACTGACAATACTTCCAACCAAACATCAGTGGTGGGCAGTGGTGGGTCAGTGATGGGGAATCGTGGGTCAATGATCTGGAGTGGTGGGTCAGTGATCTGGAGTGGTGGGTCAGTGATCTGGAGTGGTGGGTCAGTGATGGGGAGTGGTGGGTCAGTGATGGGGGGTGGTTGGTCAGTGATGGGAAGAAGTGGGTCATGGGTCAGTGATTGGGAGTGATGGGTCAGTGAATGGGCATGGTGGGTCAGTGATGGGTCAGTGATGGGGAGTGGTGGGTCAGTGATGGGGAATGGTGGGTCAATGTTTGGAAGTGGTGGGTCAGTGATCGGGAGTGGTGGGTCAGTGAATGGGCATGGTGGGTCAGTGATGGGGAAGTGATGGGTCAGTGATGGGGAGTGGTGGGTCAGTGATGGGGAATGGTGGGTCAGTGATGGGAAGAAGTGGGTCAGTGATTGGGAGTGGTGGGTCAGTGATGGGGAGTGGTGGGTCAGTGATGGGGAATGGTGGGTCAGTGATGGGAAGAAGTGGGTCAGTGATTGGGAGTGGTGGGTCAGTGATTGGGCGTGGTGGGTCAGTGATGGGGAGTGATGAGTCAGTCATGGGGAGTGGTGGGTCAGTGATTGGAAGTGGTGGGTCAGTGATCGGGAGTGGTGGGTCAGTGATAGGGAGCGGTAGGTCAGTGATAGGGAGTGGTGAGTCAGTCATGGGGAGTGGTGGGTCAGTGATAGGGAGTGGTGGGTCAATGATGGGGAGTGATGAGTCAGTCATGGGGAGTGGTGGGTCAGTGATTGGAAGTGGTGGGTCAGTGATCGGGAGTGGTGGGTCGGTGATGGGGAGTGGTGGGTCAGTGATGGGGAGCGGTGGGTCAGTGATGAGGAGTGTTGGGTCAGTGATGGAGAGTTGTGGGTCAGTGATGGAGAGTGGTGAGCCAGTCATGGGGAGTGGTGGGCCAGTGATAGGGAGTGGTGGGTCAGTGATGAGGAGTGGTGGGTCAGTGATGGAGAGTGGTGAGCCAGTCATGGGGAGTGGTGGGCCAGTGATGGGGAGTGGTGGGTCAGTGATGAGGAGTGGTGGGTCAGTGATGGAGAGTGATGGCTCAGTGATTGGGAGTGGTGGGTCAGTGATGGGGAGAGGTGGGTCAGTGATGGGGAGCGGTGGGTCAGTGATGAGGAGTGTTGGGTCAGTGATGGAGAGTTGTGGGTCAGTGATGGAGAGTGGTGAGCCAGTCATGGGGAGTGGTGGGCCAGTGATAGGGAGTGGTGGGTCAGTGATGAGGAGTGGTGGGTCAGTGATGGAGAGTGGTGAGCCAGTCATGGGGAGTGGTGGGCCAGTGATGGGGAGTGGTGGGTCAGTGATGAGGAGTGGTGGGTCAGTGATGGAGAGTGGTGAGCCAGTCATGGGGAGTGGTGGGCCAGTGATGGGGAGTGGTGGGTCAGTGATAGGTAGCGGTGGGTCAGTGATGGAGAGTGGTGAGCCAGCGATAGGGAGTGGTGGGTCAGTAATGGGGAGCGGTGGGTCAGTGATGGGAGGTGGTGGGTCAGTGATGGGAAGAAGTGGGTCAGTGATTGGGATTGGTGGGTCAGTGATTGGGAGTGGTCGGTCAGCGATGGGGAGTGGTGGGTCAGTAATGGGGAGCGGTGGGTCAGTGATAGGGAGTGGTGGGTCAGTGATAGGGAGTGGTGGGTCAGTGATGGGGAGTGGTGAGTCAGTGATGGGGAGTGGTGGGTCAGTGATTGGGAGTGGTGGGTCAGTGATGGACTGAGAATACTTCCAACCAAATGTCAGTGATGGGGAGTGATGGGTCAGTGGAGGGTCATGGATGGGGAGTGGTGGGTTAGTAATGGGGAGTGGTGGTCAGTGATGGGGAGTTGTGGGTCAGTGATTGGGAGTAGTGGGTCAGTGATGGGGAGTGGTGGGCCATTGATGGGGAGTGGTGGGTCAGTGATGGGGAGTGGTGGGTCAGTGATGGGGAGTGGTGGGTCAGTGGTGTAGAGTGATGGGTCAGTGATGAGGAGTGGTTGTCAGTGATCGGGAGTTGTGGGTCAGTGATGGGGAGTGGTGGGTCAGTGGTGTAGAGTGATGGGTCAGTGATGGGGAGTGGTTGTCAGTGATGGGGAGTGGTTGGTCAGTGATGGGGAGTGGTTGGTCAGTCGTGGGGAGTCGTGGGTCATTGATGGGGAGTGGTGGGCCAGTGATGGGGAGTGGTGGGCCAATGATGGGGAGTGGTGAGTCAGTCATAGGGAGTCGTGGGTCAATGATGGGGAGTGGTGGGCCAGTGATGGGGAGATGGATCAGTGATGGGGAGTGGTTATCAGAGATTCATTCAGACCACATAGATCATTCAGACCACTTGGATCATTCAGACCACAGAGGATCTTTCAGACCACAGAGGATCATGCACACCACAGTGGATCATTCAGACCAAAGAGGATCATTCACACTACAGAGGATCATTCATACTACAGAGGATCATTCACACAACAGAAGATCATTCACACCACAGAGGATGATTCACACCATATAGGATCATTCAGACCACAGAGGATCATTCACACAACATTTGAATAATTCACACTACAGAGGACACTTAACACTATAAAGGGATAATTCACACCAGAAGATCTTCCACACCACATATGATAATTCACACCACAGAGGGTCATTCTAACCACAGAGGATCATTCACCCTACA
The DNA here is from genome assembly GCF_022045235.1 of Haliotis cracherodii. NCBI lineage: Eukaryota > Metazoa > Mollusca > Gastropoda > Lepetellida > Haliotidae > Haliotis > Haliotis cracherodii. Next base: position 831,290 of record NW_027266289.1, on the reverse strand, counting down.
GAGGAAAAATCACACCACATGAGATCATTCAGACCACAAAGGATCATTCACACTATAGAGGATCATTCACACTACCGAGGATCATTCACACCACAGAAGACCATTCACACGACAGAGGATCATTCACACAAGAGCGGATCATTCACACTACAGAGGATCATTCACACTGCAGAGGATCATTCACACCATAGAGGATCATTTACACTACAGAGGATCATTCAGACCACAGTGGGTCATTCAGACCACAGAGGATCATTCAGACCACAGAGGATCATTTACACGACAGAGAATCATTCAGACCACAGAAGATCATTCATACTACAGAGGATCATTCACACTACAGAGGATCATTCACACCACAGAGAATCATTCACACCACAGAGGATCATTCACACCACAGAGGATCATTCACACCACAGAGGATCATTCACGCTACAGAGATTCATTCACACCACAGACATCCATTCAGACCACAGAGGATCATTCACACTACAGAGGATCATTCACACTACAGAGGATCATTCACAGTACAGAGGATCATTCACACTACAGAGGATCATTCACAGTACAGAGGATCATTCAGACCACAGAGGATCACTCACACTACAGAGGATCATTCAGACCACAGAGGATCATTCACAGTACAGAGGATCATTCACACGACAGAGGATCATTCACACGACAGAGGATCATTCACACGACAGAGGATCATTCACACCACAGAGGATCATTCACGCTACAGAGATTCATTCACACCACAGAGATCCATTCAGACCACAGAGGATCATTCATACTACAGAGGATCATTCACACTACAGAGGATCATTCAGACCACAGAGGATCATTCACACTACAGAGGATCATTCAGACCACAGAGGATCATTCACACTACAGAGGATCATTCACACTACAGAGGATCATTCGCACGACAGAGGATCATTCACACGACAGAGGATCATTCGCACTACAGAGGATCATTCACACTACAGAGATTCATTCACAGCACAGAGATCCATTCAGACCACAGAGGATCATTCATACTACAGAGGATCATTCACACTACAGAGGATCATTCAGACCACAGAGGATCATTCACACTACAGAGGATCATTCACACGACAGAGGATCATTCGCACGACAGAGGATCATTCACACTTCAGAGGATCATTCACACCACAGAGGATCATTCACGCTACAGAGATTCATTCACAGCACAGAGATCCATTCAGACCACAGAGGATCATTCACACTATAGAGGATCATTCACACCACAGAGGATCATTCACACTACAGAGGATCATTCAATCACTTGTAACAGAATACATAATCACGAGGTACTTTACCTTCAATGTCAAATTACAGAACTATCCATCTACCCAAAAGGAATACTTGATACTATCAATACATGCCAACATGATAGAAACACACGTTGTGACAAGGGAAATCCTACAAAACAAATATGTTGCCAGCGAAATCAATGACTACGTTGACAGACAGCTAGCCTACGTTATTAAATCTGTCAATACACTTCGCTGACAATGAATAGTTTTACCACTCAATAACATGCTTGTTTGTTAAAATATCCAAATATGAATCAAGAACATTCTTTTTATTTTTTCTATTTTTAACTTTAAGAATAGAGACAGGTTGAATGGTTTAAACCACTTAAATAACTTGCATCAGAGCCTTTCAGAATAATCATTTTATTCAATCTGAGTTGTTTCATTTTATGGTACGTAATTCTTTCGCCAGAATCCCAGATATCAGAAATTGAATACACTTACAGCTCATCTTAACAACTCGTTTAGACTATCTTCACAAACATTTTCGTGTAGAGGTATGTGGCGAAAACAAATCTTTACAAAAACTTTGCTGTTGGATTATTTTTTTAGGTTCACACTAAACATTTCAAACAATCATCCAGGCCTACAATAAGCATCACATCTGTCTTCATCGATGACCATATTCATCACTGTCCAATGGTCAACTGTGACATAAGCCATGTTTACCTGGCGATGCCTCCCCTTGTCGGACAGGAAATGTTCATTTGGCATAGCCTGGCGATAGCACCCACTCCTTGGAGGCATTTCTGAATACCATCTGAAAATAACAAAACCATCACATTACTAGAGAACCTAGACAAATCTCTGAATGGAACTTATCTTACAGAAAAATTGTTGGTAAATTATCTTAATTAAGAAATAATAAAAAGGAGCCCAGAGACTCTTCATTTCCTGATATTGCAGTAATCTAGACTTGCCCACTATTATGGACAGACATGAATAGAGGACCATGAAAGTCACACAGGTTTGAAACAGTGACTGTTCCAACTTGGAAATCTCTGCCTGCTGCCAAACATTTGTAGTGTATATGGTCCCAGGCCATGACCATCTTAACCTGAACAATACGACAATGGGGAGCACAGGACCACACTGAAATTGCGTAGTCAGCAAAACGCAAATTAATCTTGAGAAAAACTACATTGGATTAACAAGATTACCATGGCTGAAACTCAATTCAAAAGCAGACTATGCCAAGTCTAACCTTTACCTGCCTTAGACATGTGCCAGTCATGTTTTACTCAACAAAGAGCATGCCAAAACTGGTAGTGTTATTGCAATTCATCGGGAAACAGGCGCATCGTCAGCAAACTTTGCACGATACGATACCCGATACATTTAATTTGGCAGCGATTCCCATTTAACCCCGTATCGATTGTCCATGATGATCTCTCATCTATATGAATAAGCAAGTACAAACTATTTTTTAAATTCCTCATAACTTTTTGGCCGTCCTACGGATACGACACCGGCCCAATAACAAAACTGACTATCTTTTCCTTGCTGACTGTCATAATACAATACATAAACTGTTTGTTTCTTATCTTATTCTCATACAGAATGGTTGGCTTGACTCATTGTCATGTTTGATGGGAATTAGTCAGTTGTCCTTCTATGAAACTGTATTCTCAGTCTAATGACTGGGATTTTGTCATAAAATGTCATAGATACAGTATTGAGATACAAATCACATGGTGGCTTCTGTATTAAGATATGTATCACATCGTGTAACGCCTGTACTGCAACATCCCTACAAACTTGTCATATCTTGGATTTAAACCCCCAATATTATTCTAATTAAGGTTGGATATGGTGTTGCGTGGTGCCGCAATCAATATTTACTGTGGTCAACAGCATGAGAGAAATGAGCAAAGTTTGAACCTGAGAGTCTTGTTAATGTGAGTGAGTGAGTGAGTATGCTTTTACCCCGCTTTTAGCAATTTTCCAGCAATATCACGGAGGGGGACACCAGAAATGGGCTTCACACATTGAACCCATGTCGGGAATCAAACCTTGGTCTTCAGCGTGACAGGCGAACGCTTTAACCACTAGGCTACCCGGTGTAGACTAGGTCTTCAGCAACCCATGCTTGCTGTGAAAGGCAACAATGCTTGCTGTAAAAGGCGACTATGCTTGTCGTAAGAGGCGACTAACGGGATTGGGTAGTCAGGCTCGCTGACTTAGTTGATGTATATCATCATATACCAATTGCGTGGATCGATGCTCATGATGTCGATCACTGGATTGTCCGGCCCAGACAGAGTCTGACAACAGGCAGGAACAGATGTCCTTGATGGTACAGAGTCTGACAACAGGCAGGAACCAATGTCCTTGATGGTACAGAGTCTGACAACAGGCAGTAACCAATGTCCTTGATGGTACAGAGTCTGACAACAGGCAGGAACAGATGTTGTTGATGGTACAGAGTCTGACAACAGGCAGGAACACATGTCCTTGATGGTACAGAGTCTGACAACAGACAGGAACACATGTCCTTGATGGTACAGAGTCTGACAACAGGCAGTAACCAATGTCCTTGATGGTACAGAGTCTGACAACAGACAGGAACACATGTCCTTGATGGTACAGGGTCTGACAACAGACAGGAACACATGTCCTTGATGGTACAGAGTCTGACAACAGACAGGAACAGATGTCCTTGATGGTACAGAGTCTGACAACAGGCAGTAACCAATGTCCTTGATGGTACAGAGTCTGACAACAGGCAGGAACACATGTCCTTGATGGTACAGAGTCTGACAACAGACAGGAACACATGTCCTTGATGGTACAGAGTCTGACAACAGGCAGGAACCAATGTCCTTGATGGTACAGAGTCTGACAACAGACAGGAACAAATATCCATGATGGTACAGGTTACACACAACCAAATGTTTTCCCATAGACTACTGTGGTAACGTTATATTTTTTTTAAAATAACTAAGCATTCAACAACTATAACCTGTATGTGTGGGCACAGCTTGGCCTTAGAGTGGCAATACAAACATTAAAAATGACCAGCTTAGCCAGCTCCTTTTCCGAGTACAGGAAGCTAAACACACACACACACCCCATTTTTGCACCAAATGTCACCTACTTGGAAATAGCTGTGCTCACATTCAGTATAATTATAAATTAAGTCATCATGTTGGAAAAGACAGTACTAAATATAGAAAAACATGGTCAGTTTTAATAACTGGATGGATGTACATTTGAAAGACATAAAAATCTTACAGAATATCCTCCATTCACAACCTGCAAATATCCCTTGATCTGCACTGAAGGCTCCCTACGAAAACCGCACTGTCCCAACTGGTTCTGATTTGGTGTAGTAGAACCTGTAGACAAATCAGAATACATTTGCACTTGTCAAATCTGTGATTTATGTATTGTATATATATGTAGCTTCTCGGAAAAAAATGGAAATTGGATTAAACTTCACTACTTGTTCCTATCCAGCATGTCTATATGGCACTAGAATACATAGTTTTGATGCACAGTAAGAGTTGTGAGAGTTTAATGATGTACATTTCATCAATGTTTTACAAAAGGTATTTCTGTATTAATAAAGAAGTTTCTACCTCCATGCACTGACCATTGGAGTTAATTCATATTTCATAAAAGAAAGGGGTCAAGGGTCAATTCTATAAATGATTCAGGCTGCATAGATCATATCACCCTAAAACATTTTTTCGACTAAAAGAATTGAACAAATCTTTAAACCTCAAAACCAGTAACAATACATATTTAAAATTGAGTAGTGGTCTGTTGTTTGCCTTCCTTTGCTGACATCATCAGAACATAGCAGAGTCTGCTACATTCATTGAATATGGTTTTGACACTGGTTTTTGATGCGATTGATATTGTTTGAGATTGCTCGAACTTACAGCATCCATTGTTTATATAATTAAACACTCAAATGGCTGTCAGCATTTGGTAAATCTTCTATGGAGGGGCTATCACAAATATTTGTGCTTTCATTTACTCCAAAAATCAAAAGTATAATCACCTATGATAAAGGCTGGTGACATAAGTACACATGGAAAGGAATCAGAAAAAAATCTCAAAATTGGACAGAGAGCATGGAACTCAGGCCAACAATAAGCAAGGGACACATTAAGCAGCTCTAAAGACATCATATATGTAAGGCTGGATAATGAGCTTTACCAGGAAATAGCAAGTAAAGGGGTGCATTGTTGCCAGCAATCGCAAACGCTGACAAGTGAACCACACCGCCTATTAAAGCCGAGAAATGGAAATGGACCCTCAAGTAGAAGAAAGCTCTTTGAAACCACAACATGGAAGGAAATTACACTTAACTCAATTGATTTATTTAGTTAAGACTTTAAAATGCTCACAGGACATCAAACATACTTACTGTTTAATGTTTCAAGGTGGCTAAACTTGCTAAATTTCAGTTATTTGCCAGTTTCAATGAAACAAAGTTGAAAGTCCATATAATTTTGAAAATGTACAGCTTATCCTGACATAAAAGTAATTCTTCTTATTCACAATTAACAGTGTCATGCAATACCAGCTTAAAATAGTGTTTCTCTCCAATAATTTATGGGTTTATAGGGGAATGAAAGATGCAATGCATTTTACTAAACAGGGGAGATAATTTAGTATTGTCGAACACTATCACATTCTTTACAGATGATTTCAGAACCATAATGTTACATTCCAAAAGAGCCAGTGGATATTATTTTCATCTAAGCAGGTTCTGGGACTGGTGTATAGCCCTTACTCTATGCACAGTGAGGCATTAAGGGAGCACTGTCAGAAATGTCTAGTGCATGAGGGTGATCTTATTACAGACTTGATAGTGAGCAACAGAGGGGACTCAAGTGGACTGGGCTTCTTAAATGTACTTAATGTACCTACATGTCCAAGTTCCACAATGTCTACAAGGTAATAGAGCGCAGCGAGGCAAAACAAGGGATGTCGATCACACACTGCCAACACCGGACTTAAGATCAGCTTCTCTAAATGCCAAATTGGATGTGAAAACTTCTACTTCTTCTGCATGAGTGCACATATACCTCCCCAGTCAACATCAGGCATGCGAAAAGCTGAAAAAAAGTGTACAGACAATATCAAATGGCAAAGCAGTTTGGATATAACAGCCAGGAGTCAGTTCTTGAGGGGACAAAATAAATATTTGAAAGTCATATGAGTGAAAAATAAGTCTGTTTTAGGAAACTTAATAGAAAAATCTTTCATTCACACAAAAGCACCTAACAGAAAGGTATATTGGTATGCTACATTGTTTACTATAAATAAGGGGATGTGTGACATATTCTGCTGTCAGCATAGTACATGCTTCATACTCAAGATAACGGCATTGCGTAACTTGACTGGCAAGCGATTGACACAAGGCAGAAATTGTTATGGCAGTGGTGACTTTATCCTTATTTTGTTGTCAAATTCATCAGTTTCCACAAATTCAGAAGGCAGGAGGAGGGCTTGATGGACAGAGGTACCCTGGGGGGTTTGTGCTAAGTTCGACCACAATACGAAGCAACATTCATTTCCAGGCCATCCAAATGCTCCATTCAACCCAAAATGTCCCCAACTTCACTGTCATTATTTTTAAATTTGCCTCCATGGTGTATCCATGGTGAAATATAAACAGGAAAGCATGTAAAGTAGGAATTACTGAAATGTGCACTCACCCTCCTGGTTACACACAACCAAATGTTTTCCATAGACTTCTATAGTAAAGTTATATTTCTTTTAAAAATAACTAAGAATTCAACAGCTATAACCTGTACGTGTGTGCACAGTTTGGCCTTAGAGTAGCAATAAAAACATAAAAAATGACCAGCTTAGCCAGCTCCTTTGCTAAGTAGAGGAAGCTAAACACACCACCCCCAGTTTCGCACCAAATGTCACCTACTTGAAAATAGCTATGCTCACATAAAGCACAAGTCAACTTGTTGAAAAGGTCAGCACCAAATTAAATATTGAAAAATATGGTCAGTTTTAATAACTGGATGGATGTACATTTGAAAGACATAAAAATCTTACACAATATCATCCAATCACAGCCTGCAGATGACTCTCGATCTGCACTGAAGGCTGAAAAACCACACTGTCCAAACCGGTTCTGATTTAGTGTAGTAGAACCTGTAATGACGACCAAGTCATTCATTAATAGTTGTAAGGAAATATCATATTTTGGTGTAGCAGACGCCCCTGAGCTCCATACAGTGGTGGACCGTGAACTTGTGTGTGCAGAGCCTTCCATTATTCTTAATCAATGCTATAGCATTATTCAAACTAATCCTTTTTGTGTACTGAGGTAAAAAAATATTGAATGAAAATATTAATTACATTTTTTCGGTACTAAAATCTGATTTTGTATTTTTTTAAGGTGAGTGAAAAAGCCAACTGTAACAGATAGATACAAGAGTTACCCCCCTTTCATTCAAGTAACAGTTAATTCTCAACACCTATCAAAGTCATTTATCCCGTAATGAGTGAATATTTCAATCTTTTTTTGGATGGAACCTTTACATCAATGTTCCTCTTGAAGAAGTTTTTTTGCTCACAAAGTTCACACTCAAAATGATCATGAAGCCACTGTACAACCTTATTATTTTCTGACAAACATTGAGAATAGGTTGATGTTACAGATTCACAATCTTTCAGTAATAAACTATTACTAAAATGAGAATTGCCACAATCAAATAAATTGACAATTGTTGATATATATATAACAGACTGTGCACTATATATAATACAATTATATACATTAAATAGAGCATGGGGTGAGGGTGGGGGTGGGGTGGGGTGGGGTGGGAAGATTATTCCAATCACCCTATCTGCCCCACCCCAACCCCCATGAATCATTGCTGTACAATATTTCATACAAGTACACTGTACTTTACTTTAATTAAAACATAAATTGAGTTATTTGTTGTAACACATAACATCATAATTGATCCTCCTAACTACGTTGAAACTATGTTCTTTAGTGATAATAAACATGTTTTAGTCACAAACACGTGACATTGACAATGTGAAAAAACTGAAATGGTTCAGCCGGACAAAGTTTGTTGTTAAACTTTAAACAGATATCATAGTTTGTCATCGCGAAATTTACAGCGCACAAAATACCCCAATATCATAAATATATTCTCCTTTACAACATACTTACATATACTGCTTCAAATTGCGAGAATTGTTGCTGGATTGTTAAAAAAATACTGTAGTAAATTCGATCGTGTTTGTCCGAAGGGAAGTAACTGCGTAGTTATGTAAAAACTGCATACCGCTAATAGAAATAGGGTGGGGTCCGATTTATGATTTTTTTTATATATTGTTCCTTATAACTTAAATCTAAAACACACTGCAAATTATAACAAATGATTGCTGAAGAGAATACACCCATTTCAAACCGCGTATTCGGCTGAATTGATAGTTTCAAGAATAACTGTTGACTTAATCAATGAAACTCAACTTCCAAGAAAATTCTAAAAATAGCAGCTTATGAAATACGCACGCAACCTTTACCCTAGTTTGTGATGTACGCTGATTTTCCCGCTTTCTGCGTTAATCGAGGAATTAAGAGATGGGATTTTGAACCGACCCTCCGAGGTGTGGTAAACTAGCTTTGAGAATAAGTGCAGGAAGAGTTACCTCCTCTTGCCCTGAGCATTGCTGAGAAACCATTATATGGTCTCTGGCGTGAGCAAGAAAAAAGAATGTCGAGTGAAAGATATAAATGGACTGACCTGCAGATGCATGATGTGCCTAACAGTCCTGACCTGCGATGGAGATGCGACAAGACCGAGCGAGCACGCGTGTGTGTGGTGATGCCTGCCACAAGATTCAATGACCATGTGATGGAGGCAAACACCTTTTCCATTCGTGAACTCGCTTGTGATTGGTGCTTGCTGCTTGCTCCTTGCTTCCGGGTTACGGAAATGGGCGAGCGGTGCCGAATGGCCGAACAGTGTGTTTCGCATTCGTGACCAACTCGTGTTATTCCGGGACAAGCCGAATAGCGACTCGTGCCCCTCTCGTGGCCATTTTTGCGACCGGATTCCGTCTTAGCGCAAACGGGCATACCTAAATCAATTGTCAACTCGTTGCATAATGGTTCACGTATATTTACCCGTATATTATATATATTTCAGATGCAACTCAAAGCACACCTGGACATGCAAGATTATACAGTATGTTTGAACACATTTGAATGTGTCTTGGGTATATTTTTAGATGCAAGACTCCAAGGCTGTAATGAATTATGTCTGCTGATAAGTTCAAGGATTTTATAAAAACAATTCTATCGTAACGATCGGCGAGTCTACAAGGAGTTGTAGTCAAAACGGCCTCGAAAGGTAAAGTCAAAACGGTCACAACTAAAAAGTAATAATGGTCACACAGAAAATATAGAAGACAAACTCAAGTTTGCATTAATTTGTATTACAGAAAAACACATGTGAAGATAGATTTCAAGAAATACAACAACACAACACACATGCAGAAAATAAAAATGACAATGAGAAACAAAATTGTAACAAAATAAATAAAAAATGAAAAAACAGGAGAAAGAACAGACTGGAAGGAAAGAAAGCTGAATTTAAGATATTTGTAAGTAATTTGTGTTCGAAAAGGAAGTATTGATTATGGCTGAAAGTGGAGAGGGTCAACAGCAGACGATAGTTTTGTCTTTGTATAGCCATGTTGGTCCAGGAAGACGGAGTCGACCAATGGAATGGGTGGCGTTATGACTACTTCCGGGTCAATATTTCTTGGGTCATTGGCCATGAGAAAACAAAAAAAGCTTTACTGTTGAGAGTGAATGAGAGTCCATCTTTGAATGTCTAGGGTTTCTGCTTAGTTTCCAACAATGCTGTATTCCTTTGCCTCAGGATTTGGAAAGCTGGCATTACCACATAGGTACCATTGGACAGCGGACCCTATATAATTTTCCTAGTTTTACCTCAACGTGTGACCCGTAAAGATTCAGGGGTAGAATAGAACTTCAGCAACCCATGCTTGTCGTAAAAGGCGACTAATTGGATCGGGAGGTCAGGCTCGCTGACTTGGTTGATGCATGTCATCGATCCCAATTGCGTGGATCGATCCTAATGATATTAATCACTGGATTGTCTAGTCCAGACTCGATTATTTACAGACCGCCGTCATATAGCTGGAATATTGCTGAATGCGGCGTAAAACAGCAAACCAACCAACCAACCTCAACATGTTGGAAGGTTAGGACCAGACAATCCAGTGATTGATATCATGAGCCTCGATCCACGCAGTTTGGATCGATGGCATGCATCAACCAAGTCAGCGAGCCTGACCACCCGATCCCGTTGGTCGCCTCTCACGACAAGCATTGTCACCTTTTAGGGCAAGCATTCTCTACCGGATTTTCACGTATACAGGTCTGTATCCTAAATATCCTAAGTAAAACACAGTGATATGTTCGCAAAAGGAATAGGACATAGTAAATTTAATTGTTGCTAGGCTATGGGCGCAAATATACAAATTGTGGCTTGTCCATTCGTGACCACTGGTGTTGGGAAAAGACTTGCTGCAGAGTTTACTCTGTGGAATGATACAGTGAGTTGGGATGTCTTCAAATCTCCTTGTGATTCTGCGACAGATAAAAGGGACACAATTCAGCCAGTGCTTGCATGATCTACATGTTGTTGTCGGCGCTCACCTTGTTTGGGAATTTGTTCAATAAAAAAGCACATTCACGATACTATTTGTGTAGGTATATGTCTATAGAAAGTAGTAAAACGTAGCCCAATGGACTTTGACGTCACAGACGTCTTGAAACGTATGACGTCAGAACTGACGATGATGACGTCATACCACATGTACTTGAACTCTGTGGCCTTGGTTCTGTGACTGCTGTCAGTGACGCATTGTGTGGTCAAATTGTAGCTGGATTCGGCCAGAAAACTGATGAAATTCAGAGGAGGTTTTCTGCCCAATGCATCAACGTGTGTGACTAGATTTGGAATTGAAGAAATGTCATAATTGAACTCCTAATTGACATGTAATATACCGCCACGGAATGCCTTTTTAAAAGAGTCACAGAAAGAAAAAGAGTTGTATTATTTACGTTGATCATTTAAACTATCTACAAAGTCACGTGACCGCAGCCCTACTGCTACGAAGCACAGGAACTCGACATTCGTGACCAACTCCTGTTATTCCGAGACAAGCCGAATAGCAGGTTACTGAAAGGGGCGAGTGGTGATAAATGAGGAACTCGATATTGTGTTGGTCAGTAAATATAGATATATACCCCCCACTCAGGCCTGTTTGGCTCCATTCGTCACCACTCGCCCTTTTCCGGCTTGTCCCGGGATAACACGTACGAGTTGGTCACGAATGGTTTGGCTCGGAAAACGAAGGCCTATGAGGCATAACAAGGGCATTTTCTAACTTATTGTTGGTTTCCTACTTTCACTGTGAGAAAGTTATATTTTCTGAGCAAAAAAGAAAGAAAGTTTTTTTCTGCGTGCACACTTCCCTTTTAAGTGAACTTGCCCTAGGATGTGACCAAATAGATTTGGTTGACGTGATGGATGTGTGTCATCATACCCGGCTTCATGGCTGACGATTGCTCACAATATCAATCAATGGTTTTTCTGGTCCAGACTTATTTATTTTCTTGCTGCCATCACATTGTTTGAATATTGGAGTGTTAAACAACAAGCATTATACGTGTATCTCAGTCATAGTTCAGTAAGCATATTCTGGTATGAGAAATTATGGGGTAGACTGCAGTATTTGGGTCCCCAAACTGGAACGAACGTTTTTACGTTTGCCTTCCTTGGTGTACTGATAAATCCGAGGACCGAAAACCTGGGAAAATATTTTTTCAAAAAGTTTTATCTCCAACAGTAATTAGAACTTAACCTACATTTTTAACCAATCAGACGGTCGGATTTTCCTGACAAAATAGACACTAAATGATTAAGAACTCAAGGCTAAATGCCTCTTCATGACACGCCCACACAGGCTTTCATTGGCCAAAGGAAAACGACAACAATGTTTTCATATGTTTATTGACATCCAACTCCACATGACTCGACTCCGAACGCGAATATGAGAGAAACAACAACGTAGGCCTGTAGATAATATATGAACACAAAAAGTCATGTTTACTTTCTTTAAATGTAAATGGTTACCTTTTTCCCACCCTTGCAAATAACCACACTTTTAACACATTCGGGAATTGAGAGAACAATGCTAGAGGTATTTTCAACAGAGTTTTTAGCACTGCATGGAGATTCGACCATCGATTTGTTTTTGTCGAATTTAAACTCCGTGACGTGTCAGTTTCGTTGTTTTTTGTTGTTTGGCTGCAAGTTTTCAGTAGGACACGGGGACCGAGCTTGTTGCTGATATCTTGTAGGATACCAAACTGTTCACGTTGGTAAATTCTCACGGCGTTACTGCGATGTTTACTCCGGCTTTTAACAGCCTTATCGGTAAATCCACTGTTGTACAATGTTGTACAACATGTAACGCGACCGGAGTGGTTCGAGATATTTCTTCCATCTGTATTTATCCCTGCTTCGTCATAGAATTTCTTGTACAACCCGGACAGTTTATTATTTGGAATACAACTAACACTGAATCTCGGGAGGCCATGTTTTGGGTCAAGCGGTTTCCGGTACAGGGGTCCTTTTCTCGGAATCAGTGACAAGTACTTGTCATACAGTTTCACAAGACAGTTCGGGTTTTCTAGTTGTTCATAATGAATGATAGGTTCGATGTCAATTCGGCGATGGTTAGGTCCTCCCTGCACATTTTTTGAAACACGAGGTAAATACTTCACGTACTTATTTCCGTCGGGATCTTGTTTCACTTCAAACTGATCAGCTTCACAGTTTTTATGTTCCTGATATCCTCGGAAAGCGAAAGATTTTCCGTTGTAGAAAAATACGGCGTTACTGAGCCCTTCCGCTGTATCCAATGAAAAAACACCAGATTCCCACATGTTACGCTCATCGTCTTCAGTCACGGGATCACAGCGTTTCGTATCCACACCGACGCCTTTTGCCGTTAACGTTTTCATCTGAGCGTCCAACGTCTTACGGAAGTCGGAAAACGTAGGGTCGTCATCTTTGAAAAAGTTTATATCAGGTCTGCTACAAGCCTGTCGAAGATGTCTCTGCATCGCTGACACAATCTAGGTCAGTGTGTTGGGGGGATACGGCGACTTGTCTTTACTCCGAGTTTCAAGAATGAAACGCTGCATGCAGAAATCCAAATCTCGATTGTTTAACGCCGAAATATCTTCTGGAATCACACCGAACTCTATCAGAGTTGTACTTTGCTGATTTTTATAATGTACCCAGTCTTTCCAAACATTAATGGCCCACTGGTTATTCTGTCTAGTTTTCTTTGGAATAGCGCCTTTCTGCTCCTGTTTGATGTCGTCAGAGGAAAAGGGCGCCATAAAACGGCCATCGTTTTATTCAATTTTCACAAGCTCTTGGGTTGGAATAGATGTAAACTGGGTTAGACTGGGAACTTCAAAAACTGCATTCGCAAAATAACAAACAAATCAAACGTTCCCTTTTCATCGAACACGTCCATACTCGTTGATGTCATTGCGCCAAATGACGTGCGCATCCAAGATGGCGTCACATCCGTTTCCGGGGAGGAGGGAAAACCCGGAGAGGCGGTCGTAAAAGGTGAACGGAGGTTGAAAGAATCGCGTCAAAAATATTTGTGTTGTTGTCGTTGTTGTTCTAAAAATAGACGTGTCGGCGGCGGCGGCGGAAGGGAAGGGAGGAGGAAGGAGGAGGAGGAGGAGGAGGAGGAAGGGGGAGAGAGGGAGGAGGAGGAGGAGGAAGGCGGGAAGGGAGTCGGGTTCTTTGTTTTGTTTTGTTTTGGGGGGTGTGTGGTGATGGCATGTGGAGATGATAGTTCACTGAGACGAGCTTATCAAAGTTATCAAACACAGTCGACGACTCTGTCACTTTGTTGCTAGGTTGACGTCATATCGGCGAAGGATCTTCCAACAACATGTCACAAATCATGTCATGGGGTATGGTGATGTGTTTGTCAACTTTGAGGTGTAAGGTTTCGTTCCACAAGGCGATCGTGTATTGTAGCCCACGATGACAGTCGTTCGTCTAAGTTAAAAGTCGGTGGCGAATTTAAAGGTGCTAAATGTGTTCGCTGAATTCTAAAGGTGAATCGACAGGCAGAGACATGAACGTGATGTAGGTATATGCCTAAGTGATGCAAACATGGTGCCACGCGTGACGGCAAACAGACGTTGACGTTGATCCATAGGATGATTATGATCATTTATTTATTCATGATACCGAGGTGCTGGCACTCGTGTAGGTTGACAGGTGTACTGTCATTCGTGTTGCCAGGCACACGTAGTGTTTCACGCGTGTTACTAGGCAAAACGTGGTGTCCTCTGTGTGTGTGTGTGTGTGTGTGTGTGTGTGTGTGTGTGTGTGTGACTACACACGTTTATTTAGTATTTAGATGGATAGAGAAAGATCGATACACATACGTGACGTTTGTACCAGTGATGTACTTCATGTCGGGATGTGAACGTCGTGTACTTTGTGTGTTGCCATGCAAACGTAGTGTCATGTGTGTGTGTGTCTTCAAACAGACGTTGACGTTGATCCATAGGATGATTATTATCATGAATGATGCTGAGGTACTCGTGTAGGTCGACAGGCGTACTGTCATTCGTGTCTCCATGCACACGTCATGTACTTTGTGTGTTGTCATGCAAAACGCAATGTACTTCATGTTGCCATGCAATCGTGATGTCATGCGTGTGCGTCTTCAAACATACCTTGATCCACAGGATTATTGATCCTATTTTGTATTTTATAAGGAGAGAGAGAGATCGATAGGCATACGTGGTGTTTGACTCGTGTCTCCAGGCACACGTGGTGTTTCAATCGTCTCTATTTCTATATATTTATTTTATTATTTTGAGACGTACCATGGTGGTGTCACGCGTAGGCGTGTGCCTCCAAGAGGACGAGGGGGAGGGTGTGGGTTCTTTTGGAATGTTGTTGTTTGTGTTGGCAAAGCAAGCAGTGTGGGTGTCGATCACTGAGACGAGTTTATCAAAGTTATCTTACACAGTCGATCACCCAGCCACTTTGTTGCTAGGTTGACACCACATCGGCCAAAGATCTTGCTACAACATGCCACAAATGACGTCATCGACTATGGTGATGTGTTTGTCAATTTTGAGATGTAAGGTTTTGTTCCACAAGGCGGGCGTAGTGTAGCACAAGGACAATCGTTCGTTTAAGTAACAGGGGATGAGTGGCGAAAAGGTGCTAAAGGTGTTGCCTCCACTCTAGCTATTGCGGACCCCAGGAAGAGCACGGGATCCCTTGCTTGACATGTCAACGTTGGTTCCCCAATCAGCAGTGTTACACCCAACATCTCCAGTCCCCGTCAGAGGGAAAACCCAGCGCCTGTCAATCGATTCACAGGTGTCCGACCTGTTTTCAGCTGGTACGCGTCTTGGAGACTCCCATGGTTCACCACGAGTGCTCAGATGAAGAACTCCCCTGCTTGGTGTGCCGAGAACCCATGACCCCAGACCATCGCTGTTACATGAC
Organism: Haliotis cracherodii; assembly: GCF_022045235.1. NCBI lineage: Eukaryota > Metazoa > Mollusca > Gastropoda > Lepetellida > Haliotidae > Haliotis > Haliotis cracherodii. Next base: position 815,347 of record NW_027266289.1, on the reverse strand, counting down.
GGCTCTCCATCAAGAAAACGAGGATGAGGAGGAAGAGGAAGAGGGGGAAGAGGGACAACGTCAAATACGTCTTTTATGATTTTGAATGCATGCAAGACACGGGGGAACACATTCCAAATTTGTGCGTGGTGCAACTAGGATGTGGACGGTGCATCAGTGAAGTGAGCAAGGACTTGTGCGAACACTGTCCACGGAGAGAGGAAGGGTATAGTTCCAGCTGTGAGATCATGTTTCGAGGCCCCACTCTTCAAAACGTCAACGACATGCATCACCCCAGCAGGAGGAGGAAGCGTTGGTGGAGGGGGAAGATGCCATGGAAGTGGATGCGTTCACCCCTTTGGAGGAGAAGACAAAGAAGACAAAGAAGCCAAAGAACAAGAACACCACCACCACCACCACCACCACGACACTCTAGAAGGAGGATCGCATTTATGTGATGGCCCATAATGCACGATCCTATGATTTACACTTGATCCTGAAGGGTCTGTCCCCCCTCCTGGTGAAACTCCCCACCAAGATTCGAAATGGTCAACAAATTTTGCAGATGACCCTGAGACGGTTGTGTTTCGAAGACAGCTTAAATTTCATATTTTACCCCCTGAAAGCCTTTCCAAAGAGCTTTGGGCTGAAAGAACTGAAGAAAGGGTATTTTCCGCACTTTTCAATACCGAAGCCAACCAGACCTACAGAGGTCCCTATCCACCAGCCGTCATGTACGATCCCGATGGCATGTCTCCGGCAGAACGCACAGCCTTCCTCCAGTGGCATACCCAAAAAGCGCAAGAAGGAGTCTTGTTAGACTTACAAGGAGAACTTTTAGCCTACTGCCAGAGCGATGTGGACATTTTGAGACGAGGATGCACTGACTTCCGACAGAACGCCATCAACTCGGTAGGCATGGATCCTTTTGTAGAAGTGATGACAGCCGCTGCGTTCACCATGAAATCCTTCCGAAAACACGACCTGAAACCCAATACCCCCCGGACCCCCATCTGCACCTTCAGCACGCCAGGAATGGAGGTGAAAAAGAGTTCACGCGTGGACAGGGTCAACATCGGTACAGTGTGGATGGCTACGATCCAGCGACAGGCACCATCTACGAATTCCTGGGCTGTCAGGCCTGTCACAAGACCCAACGTGGAGAACTGTATCCTGTCCTGGGCATGTCATTGGGAGCTCGTTATACCGACACCCGCTACCGCCTGAGTCCCTTGATTCAACACCCTGAGGTAAAACCTATTATTATTATTATTCACGCGATTATGCTACGAAGCCCAAGAAACCATCAAGTACATTGATATTTGTTCCCTTTATCCATACATTTATAAGGCTGGAGCATTTCCCACGGGACACCCGACCCTTCTCCATCAACCCCCTGTGGACACGTTGTTTGAACCGAAAGGACTGCCACAGATCGGGTGGCAAACGGCTCTGTCCTTTGTGCGGTACGTGTGCCGATACCCGGTCAGACTCCCACTGCAAGCACACGGACGAAGAGAGGTCATGGGTGGGTGCGTACGCCACCATAGAACTCCAGGAAGCCGTGAAGAAGTATGACTACCAGGTGCTTCAGATTTACGACGTTTGGCATTTTGACACCTTTGCGCAGCATGACCCTGACACCCAGCAAGTGGGACTCTTTGACACTTATATCGATCCACATTTTAAGGAGAAGCTCGAAGCCAGCGGATACCCCGAGGGATGTACAGATCACGACGCTTACATCCAGGAGATCTACGATAAAGTTTGGACAACGGTTAGACTACAGTCAGAACATCTATATGAACGATCCTGTACAGTACTTTGCCTTGTGGAGGAATGAACGCAATACCATCGAGGATGTCACCATTGTCAACGAACACATGGTGGAAGTGACCTATACCCAGAAGAATGAATTCAAAACCCCTCATTCTCATTTCAATGTCGCGATCACTGCTTGGGTCAGCGCCCAAGCACGTCTCAAGCTGTACGAGACCCTTACCCTGGTAGGTCGCAGGGTCTTGTACTTTGACACGGACAGCGTCATTTACATTCATCGACCCCACAACACGAATCCAGAGCTGGGCTATTCGTTGGGTGAACTGGACGGAAATACCATCAAGAAGTTTGTGTCAAGAGGTTCCAAATACTATGGTTATGAGTTAATGAACCCCAGACCCGATGGAACGCGCACAACCTGCAAAGTGCGAGGGTTCACTTTGAATTACCAAAACCAACAACATCTCAACTTTGACACCATGAAAGGACTGATACTGGGACAACGGCCTGGGAAAGAGGAGGAGAAAATCAGCTTGGATTACCCTCATCATATCATTCGAAAAGGACCTCGGCATGAAAACACTCTTGTGAACCGACCCACCTGAAAAGACTATCGTACCGTGTAAGACAAGCGACGTCTCGTCTACTACGAAACCACAGGGCTGCCTGTAGACACGCTCCCCTTTGGGTACAGAGACGATTTTCTATAAATAGTTCATACCATTAGGGTGTCACAACAGATCGAAACTGAATCGACATGAACCCCTACAGAAAAACCGGATTGACATATGACCCATCAGAAGCCTGGATTGTCGACCCATCAGAGTCCACGCTCGGACCATGGTGGGCTCTGATTGGTCGAAACGAGGTTGTGCTACAAGCCTGACCCTTTGGAAAAGAAACACTAAGGACGTAGTACACTGGTGTGTGGCGTGTGGGACAGAAACCAGGCAATCAGAAGGTCGGATTTTCCACCAATCAGAAAGCAGAGTGTCAGTGTCTTTAAATACGACCAACGTTCCCTGGCCATCACTTTTCACTGAACGGTCCAAGCAACAACACCATTATGTTCCGACTACAACTACCGTATGACAACAATGGCCACTACCGCATCATCATCAAACAGAAGAAGAAGGAGAAGGGGGACAAGGACGAGGACATTCTCATTAGCGAGCATATCCGTCGTGCCATGGCGGACATCCTGGGGGAGCATCTAGTTCTACATTGGGAGATGATGAGAACACATGCCTTGTACAAAGCTTCCCATGACTGCATGCATGAGAAGTTAAAGAGTGTTGTGGACACATTTCTGCCTCCGGAGTATGGCATCTGCACCCCCAGCATGGAACTCTACGTGGAAAAGTCAACCCCAACACCTGAAGCAGCAGCACTCACAGCATCCATACTCAAAGCAGCCCAAAAAGCAGCAGCACCACACGTCGCAGCAGGAACGTTAAAAGAAACAGACGTACTCACCTAAGCACTCATTGCAGTGTCAGCAGCGATAGAAGCAGCACCCATACAAACAACAACACCCTCAGAAGCAGTGAAAGCAGCACAACAACTCGACTCAGCACTATGGACAGCGATACTAGCATCAGCCGCAGCAACACCTGCAGCCATAGAAGCAGCAGCAGTAGCACTCGTTGAAATAGTAACCTCACATGCACCCTTGCTGCAGCAGTACTCATCACAGACAACACCATCAACAACACCCGTAGCAGCAGCAGAAGCAGCCACCACACAGGCAGAAGAAGATGCAGCTGCAGACGCAGCAACAACACCCTCGCTAAAAGTATTCATCAATGCACTACAGATGGCTCAATGCGCGGCAGGTGTGAGGGCATCGGAAGGGACACCCTGAGAAGCAGCAGCAACAAAATATTCGCCTCAGCACTATCCTGGCAGCAACAACCACAGCCGCCACACCCACAGCAGTAGAAGTAGGAACAGCTGCACTCGTCGCCATGGTAACAGGAGTAACTTCAGCGCAGTCATCATCACCACCACCTTCACTATCACCGATGGACATCTCAGATGCTGCAGCACCCACACCAAAACCAGTGGCAGTCACCACAGCACCCTCATCAACAGCACCCACACCAAAACCAGTGGCACCAGCATTTGTAGCAGCAGTGGCACCAGCAGTGGCAGACACCACCCCCACAGCCATAGAAACACCAGTAGCAACACCCTCACTAACAGAACTCTTCGACACACTCCACGCAGCAGCAGAAGCAGCCGCAGCAGCAACAACACCCTCACCAGCAGCAGCAGCACCAGAACTCATCTCAGCACTATACAGAGCGGCAGTAGCAGCCGCAGCAGCAACACCTTCACCAACAGAAGCAGCAGCCACAGAAGCACTCGTTGCAACATTGAGCAGACTACCTGTGTGATGACGATGACGAAGGTTGTCATCCACTTTTTCGCATTATTCGCATTATTTCACCTTGTTTGTCTGTATCTAAGTTGTTGTTCATTATTAAACAGGGATAAATTGAACTGACTCTTTGTGTCTTGATTGATCTCAACTCGAATAGAGTGCCGAACCGAGGGTAGAGGTTGAGTTGAGATGTCGTCTACGTTGTCTGTCTGTGCGTCTGTCATGTCAGTGCACATGCTCGTAGTAAAAGTGAAAAATAAAAAAAAGATAGAAGAAAAAGGCCATGCTTGAAAGATCAGCTGCCTGGTAAGAAATGATGGAGTCCACATGGTGTTCAGACTAATCGACACCCACCCTGGTTGCTTTGACTACACAAGCAACAACAATCCAAAAGAACCCACCCCCTCCCCCTCGTCCTCTTGGAGGCCCACCCCTACGCGTGACACCACCATGGTACGTCTCAAAATAATAAAATATAGATAGATATATATATAGAGACGATTGAAACACCAAGTGTGCCTGTAGACACGAGTCAAACACCACGTATGTCTATCGATCTCTCTCTCTCCTTATAAAATACTAAATAGGATCAATAATCCTGTAGATCAACGTGTGTTTGAAGACACACACGCATGACATCACGTTTGCATGGCAACATGAAGTACATTACGTTTTGCATGGCAACACATGAAGTACATGACGTGTGCACGGAGACACGAATGACAGTACGCCTGTCGACCTACACGAGTACCGACTCCTCGGCATCATTCATAATAATAATCATCCTATGGATCAACGTCAACGTCTGTTTGAAGACACACACACACACACACACATGACACTACGTTTGCATGAAGACACGGATGAAACATGGGTTCACATCCCGACATGAAGTACATCACGTGTACAAACGTCACGTATGTGTATCAATCTTTCTCTATCCATCTAAATACTACATAAATGGTTGTAGTCACACACACACACACCCACACACACAGGACACCACGTTTTGCCTGGCAACACGCGTGAAACACTACGTGTGCCTGGCAACACGAATTACAGTACACCTGTCAACCTACACGAGTGCCAGCACCTCGGTATCATTCATAATAATAATCATCCTATGGATCAACGTCAACGTCTGTTTGTCGTCACGCGTGGCACCATGTTTGCATCACGTAGGCATATATACCTACATCACGTTCATGTCTCTGCCTGTCGATTCACCTTTAGAATTCAGCCAACACATTTAGTACCTTTAAATTCGCCACTCACCGACTTTTAACTTAGACGAACAACTGTCATAGTGGGCTACAATACACGATCGCCTTGTGGAACGAAACCTTACACCTCAAAGTTGACAAACACATCACCATACCCCATGACATGATTTGTGGAGTGTTGTTGCAAGATCCTTCGCCAATATGACGTCAACCTAGCAACAAAGTGGCAGAGTCGTCGACTGTGTATGATAAGCTCGTCTCAGTGAGCCATCGCCACACACCCACCAAAACAAAACAAAACAAAGAACCCGCCTTCCTCCCTCCCTGAATCCTCCCTCCTCCCTCCCTCCTTCCTCCTCCTCCTCCCTCCTTCCTCCTCCTCCTCCTCTCTTCCCCTCCGCCGGCGCCGCCACCACCACGTCTATGATTAGAACAACAACCAAAAAAGATTTTTGACGCGCTTCTTTCAATGTCGATCCTGTTCGACATTCTTGGGGGTGTCAGTAATTATGGTAAAACTTTGCTGGCAAATACCACAATATACTTTGCCCATGTTTGTATGAAAAGGGACATAGATAAATTAATAAATTCATGCGGTCCTCTCAGTTCCTTACAAATTTACCATCAACTCTCTTATTCGGACTTTTTACACTCTCGACTAAAGTGACGGATCAAACAACTAATTTACTATTGACAAGACACTGTCTAAATCGGCCTGGGCCAGACGGAACTTGATTTCTTTATCTAAGAAATAAACGACGAGTGGGAGTTGTTTATTGTACAGTAAAACACTGCAGGGAAAAGTTTTATGTCGCAAGACAGATGCGTTGTCAGTTTGGTCGTATGACCCTGTAACGTGTGACTGCAGGAGTTGTCTCCCTTGTACAGTGCTTGTCTTGATAGCGAGCCCACTCTGTCTCACTGCTGCGATATGTTGATTGACTTACTGTGTGAAGGTGAGGCTCGAAAGCGGCGACACCATACAACTGATGAAAACCGTATACATGACAGTGTGTGACCTGTGTAATATCATCACACTGTACAAACATGTAATTCTTCCTTTCCAAGCAGTGGCAAGTTTTCAGATTTATGCCCAAATTGCAGAGAAAACAAAACTGCAAATTGGCACATAGGCAACAAAAACACTCCACACAATAGTGACCAGTATTGACTCTATTTCTGAAGACTGTCACATCAAAGTGACACATCGGTTTGATCTACCCGGTTTAAGGAACATGTGCAGATCGGTTTTACAATATGGATTTATACAAATTGTGCACAACAGTGTTACTGGAAGATTACAGTGTGTTCTCGTTGGTTTTACGTGGCGGATTTTCACGAAGCACCTCCACCTTACGTTTGCACCGTCATACATGCAAAACATAATAATAAACAGATAATAAACTAGTCAATTATTATAAATACATCTCCCAAAAGACTGCTTACTTAATCATTACTCAAGAAAGAGAGACAACAACACGAAATCAGGGACATCTTTCCGGGCCAAGTCCAAAGTCCCGCCCACCCTATTATCGGTCAATCAGGAGACAGTAGACCGCAATAGACGTGGCCTATTTATTCGTTTGGTTAGGCCAGGTTCACACAGTGCCGATTATGGCTCCGTTTTGAGATCAGACAGCGCTAAAAGTGAAAAAAGTCGGATAACTGATCTGGAAGGTCCTATCATTGTGTGGACGCAATCGTATACATTCGTAACAGAGTCCTACGGATCGGGAAAGGTCCAGAGAGCTTGGCTAAGCACTCCCGACAGTATGGTGCGTCCCGTAACATTCGGGAAACTCAACCCATTTTGTCTCGTCGGGTTGCGATCGTGACTATGTCGTGACAGATTCTGCTGTATCGGATCAAAATCGTAACAATGTGAAGATGTTCTGTTACGTAATAAGGAAAATATGGCTCTATTCGCTGCAGTTTAGAGGTCACGTGTACCTGGTGCTTGCATTCTATTAGTAAATACAGATATTTAAAGTTTACAGGTATGAATACAAGCTCAATGAAGGTTGCCATGGGTAATTACGCTCAGTTGTGTTTTGTTTATATGGTTACGGTGATTTGTTTGATGTATTTTGGTTATCTGGAGCTCTGTTAACGACAAAATTATTTTGAACCAGTGTAAAGCACTTTTCCCATTTTATGTAACATTGTGTGAGGACTGACTACCTGTGCGGATAGCCATTGCCTCGACACATTCAGTGTATTATTGAAGAATGGCATGTTCATACAGTGAGTCAGTGAGAGTGATATTTCAAGAGGAAGCAAGCAATATCTATTATACACTCTTATGATCTCTTAATCTATTTCGTTTAGAAAAAAAGTAAAAGCACTGTTTGTGACATGTTTACAAACTTGGATCCACCCGGCATGTATATACATCGGGTGTGGACCACGGTGATTCAAAGTGCCTGAAAGTATTCAGTATCCTTTAAAACTGTTTAACACTACATCGGTTGACTGAGTGAGTGAGTGAGTTGGGTTAAACGCCACTTTTAACAGTATTCAAGTTATATCACGGCGTGTCAGCTTAATGTGGGAGGAAAGCCCGAAGTGATGTAGGTCTCAGACGCTTACTACTTAGGTGAAACCCACGAACACGGGTATGGTGCTGACAAACCTAGAAACATAATCGGGGTGAACCGGGATTCGAAACCCACAATCAAAGGTTCCTGGCGTGCCCAAGGGACGCAACTCTAAGGACTTGCTGAGTGCGACGTTGAAAACCTAACTCACAAAACCAAACAGCATAGACACATGGATATTCTATATATTCTGTACTCTGCGTATTATGAATTGGGTATTACAAATGAATTCGTTATATCAGAAATTCGATGCTCCCAAAGTGTCCTCCAATTTGAACTTATAGTCTCGATTTCTTACACCATTCTGTCGTTGTAGGAATGTCTTGGTGGCGTTCGTGTTTAATTTGTAGGACAGTCACAGCGAACAGTTGTGTAGCAGTACGAAGTGAAGCTGTCTGAGAGTGCGCTTCCCACTTGTACAGTTAGTTTACATACACTAGGCCGGGGCTTACAGTACAGCTGTCTGAGAGCGCACTTCCCACTTGTACAGTTAGTTTACTTACAATAGGCCGGGGCTTACAGTAAATTGTTGTGGCCAGGTTTGTCCACATTGTTTATTGATGATGATATTGATGACGAGACCTCCATGTGGATTGCGGGTGAGAACTGGTTATCAGAAACCTATAAGTGCTTGTCCTGCGAGACAGTGGCTCGGGGATGCCAGGCTCGGTGACTTGGCTAATTGCCAGTTACCTTACCCAGATGTCGTGGACCGATGTTTATTAAATAAATCACTCGATTGTCTGGACCAGATTCGTTAAGTTTACAGACCGCTGTGATATAGCTGGAATATTGTGGAGTGCGGCGTAAAACACAATTCACTCTACCATTTTCCATGCAAAAGATTGGCGATGCGTTCCACGCCATTGTCGCGTGAGTTTAAGGTGTCTACATGTGTTTTGTCACTTCTGCGTCTTGGGAGGGAACCGCGCGCCCGGCATACCTCGGAACTTGAGAACAGAATACAACTCAAAGCTATACATGATAGTGTAATGATGATTTGTAGACAATGCTAGTATTTACATAACGAAGGTATACATGATAGTGTAATGATGATTTGTAGACAATGTTAGTATTTACATAACGAATGTATACATGATAGTGTAGTGATGATTTGAAGACAATGCTAGTATTTACATAACGAAGGTATACATGATAGCATAATGCTGATTTGAAGACAATGCTAGTATTTACATAACGAAGGTATACATGATAGCATAATGCTGATTTGAAGACAATGCTAGTATTTACATAACGAAGGTATACATGATAGCATAATGATGATGTGAAGACGATGCTAGTATTTACATAACGAAGGTATACATGATAGCATAATGATGATGTGAAGACGATGCTAGTATTTACATAACGAAGGTATACATGATAGCATAATGCTGATTTGAAAACAATGCTAGTATTAACATAACAAAGGTATACATGATGGCATAATGATGATGTGAAGACGATGCTAGTATTTACATAACGAAGGTATACATGATGGCATAATGATGATTTGAAGACGATGCTAGTATTTACATAACGAAGGTATACATGATAGCATAATGATGATGTGAAGATGATGCTAGTATTTACATAACGAAGGTATACATGATAGCATAATGATGATGTGAAGACAATGCTAGTATTTACATAACGAAGGTATACATGATAGCATAATGCTGATTTGAAGACAATGCTAGTATTTACATAACGAATGTATACATGATAGCATAATGATGATGTGAAGACGATGCTAGTATTTACAAAACGAAGGTATACATGATAGCATAATGATGATGTGAAGACGATGCTAGTATTTACATAACGAAGGTATACATGATAGCATAATGCTGATTTGAAGACAATGCTAGTATTTACATAACGAATGTATACATGATACCATAATGATGATGTGAAGACAATGCTAGTATTTACATAACGAAGGTATACATGATAGCATAATGATGATGTGAAGACGATGCTAGTATTTACATAACGAAGGTATACATGATAGCATAATGCTGATTTGAAGACAATGCTAGTATTTACATAACGAAGGTATGCATGATAGCATAATGCTGATTTGAAGACAATGCTAGTATTTACATAACGAAGGTATACATGATAGCATAATGCTGATTTGAAGACAATGCTAGTATTTACATAACGAATGTATACATGATAGCATAATGCTGATTTGAAGACAATGCTAGTATTTACATAACGAAGCTATACATGATATCATAATGCTGATTTGAAGACGATGCTAGTATTTACATAACGAAGGTATACATGATAGCATAATGCTGATTTGAAGACAATGCTAGTATTTACATAACAAAGGTATACATGATGGCACAATGATGATGTGAAGACGATGCTAGTATTTACATAACGAAAGTATACATGATAGCATAATGCTGATTTGAAGACAATGCTAGTATTTACATAACGAAGGTATACATGATAGCATAATGCTGATTTGAAGACAATGCTAGTATTTACATAACAAACGTATACATGATGGCATAATGATGATGTGAAGACGATGCTAGTATTAACATAACGAAGGTATACATGATAGCATAATGATGATTTGAAGACAATGCTAGTATTTACATAACGAAGGTATACATGATAGCATAATGATGATGTGAAGACGATGCTAGTATTTACATAACGAAGGTATACATGATAGCATAATGCTGATTTGAAGACAATGCTAGTATTTACATAACGAATGTATACATGCTAGCATAATGCTGATTTGAAGACAATGCTAGTATTTACATAACGAAGGTATACATGATAGCATAATGATGATGTGAAGACGATGCTAGTATTTACATGACGAAGGTATACATGATAGCATAATGATGATTTGAAGACAATGCTAGTATTTACATAACGAAGGTATACATGATAGCATAATGATGATGTGAAGACAATGCTAGTATTTACATAACGAAGGTATACATGATAGCATAATGATGATGTGAAGACAATGCTAGTATTTACATAACGAAGGTATACATGATAGCATAATGCTGATTTGAAGACAATGCTAGTATTTACATAACGAAGGTATACATGATAGCATAATGCTGATTTGAAGACAATGCTAGTATTTACATAACGAAGGTATACATGATAGCATAATGCTGATTTGAAGACAATGCTAGTATTTACATAACAAAGTTGTGACAAATGCAAAGTTCACTTAAAGGCAGACATGATATATTTACAAAACTTTGAACGATTTTTTTTTCATTTTACATTATTATTACAATTGAACAGTTTTTGCACTTTAACCATCGATACATCTTTTGAGCTGAAGTAGTAGTTGACATTTCGTTTTTTGTTTCAACACAATCAGTAAACGGGCTGTCACTGGATTGTGTGGTCCAGACTCGATTGAGTGTTTACAATCCGCCGCCGTCGTATGTAAGTACTGTTATGCGGTGTCAGGCAAATTGTGTGAGTGACGGGTTCTACCTGTAGAGCTGGACATGCAAACCCTTTTCGAGAACACCTGGTGTCATCACTGATTTTCAAGATCCATTCATATAATTTTACCTACAATTTTGCCTTTTGTGTCCGCTGGAATCTGCCTCGGCGGATAATCGACATTGATTATAGTCTGGCGTTGACGTTTTAAGTTTAATAATTTAACAGTCTCAAATATTTCAACTTGAGTGAGAGAGGTCCTTACGATTATTAATAGTCACATCAAAGTTGATATCCTTTCACGTGTGTTTGTTGTGTTTGTTTACCGCCGCACTCAACAATATTCCAGCTAAATAACAGATACTCACTGGAATGTCTAGTCCAGACCTCCGTCACAAAGCTGGACTATTGCTGAGTGCGGCGTTAAACAAACAAACATTCAAATTCGTGAATATCTTGTCAAATGACCGAACTGTTATACTCAAGCCGACGCGCCTGCCAGCGCTTTTTTTCAATCGGCCCAAATCTTATAACGGGGTGCTGTTGTCATAAATACAATACAGGCTGTCTTGTCTTTTCTTTCTCCGTGAGCCGGGGTGACTCTAGTGCACGCGCTGCCCGAAATACATGTGGTTGAAACCTGACAGGACACACTAACAGAAGCTTGGCAATATACACTCATAGTCGATCAAAACCAAGCCAACCACACTGTTGCATGCCTGCGGGGTCCCAAAGTGTATAATCTGGTGCTTTGTGCACTCTGCAAGTCACGTTCGTGAATTGCTTGTCTGAATTTGGTCCTTATGTCGTACGGCAGTGGCGCGACTGACTCATACCCAATCTGTTCTTGTCAGTTTGAGGATATTGGCATAACTCACTGGACTTAGACGATATCAAATAATACATCACAGAATTTAAAAATAATACAATCAGTTGCATCACTTAGTCTTATCAGGATCCGCTGTTCGGATATATGTTCAAATCCTGTGTTTGCAGGAATTGTGTAAAGAATCATTCATTGTTTTACACACCATTAACCCCAACTACCTTTTTAGTTGTTTTAGTCACAGCGTGAGTTTGAATACCTTTGTGAGTAATATTTGAAAACGAGTAGAAAATGTTGACCTTTTGACCATATCTGGATGGATGTCTGAAATTGATGTGTTGAAATTATTTATGTTATTTTAACCTATTAAGAATTTACAATCACAAACGAACCAGAAGTTAGCGTCAGTTGTGAATTGATGTAAATTGTAATGGACTATAGTAATCTCCTATATATATTCGACCTCGAGATCTACTGGTACTGCTGTGATTGTGAACAGTAGTTAATTAGATTGTCAATGTTGACAGATTAGATAGCATGAGGTTTAATATTTCTACCTATCATTACATGGAGGGTGTGTACACAATGTTTCTACCAAAATGATATTTATTTTTCTGCACAAAAATAATCATGTGATGAAATAAATAAAAAACAAACTAATTAGTAGCCAATATATGTTCAATCTACATGTGTCGTTCGGAAATTCCCCGGTTAACGTTTTCGAGGCATGATTAGAAAACATTCTGACTTTCACTTTCCTGTTCTGGTAAGCGACACTTTGATTTGTCGGATGAATGGTTATTCTGACGTGACCCGTAATGGGATGTCTTCAGATCCTTGTTTGGCCATAGCGAGGACTATACTACTGTGGGAAATGCTAGAAAATGCTTTTCTGGCTTCATTTAATAGACAAGAGTCATATGACTATAAAATGAGAATGTATCAAAATAACGCGAATTGACCTAATCTAGCGTGTCCTAACCGACATTTTGATTACCCTTAAAATGTACGTTTACAGGAAAAGGGATAACAAACTCAGAAAATATTCGTGTGGTGTCATGCATATATTAAACGCCAAATATTACTCGAGTTGGGGGTGGTTTTAAAATATTGCTGTTATTGTACTTAATTGACATGTGCGTTGGCGGGGTAGCAATGTAGAATATGTACTGCATTATATTTGCTTGAATACATGATGGAATGGTTAAAAGTTATGAAAGGGTATGAGTACTGGAAGGTTGAGGTTTTGGAATCACGAAGTATTTGTTGTTCTACCGATGTTATCTTGAGGTAGCGTATATCTCCGCTGAGATATATGAATCTGTACTTTTGAATGTTGTGTTATGTTTTGCCACGAGCCATTTACACATTGGCAAGATAGGTACAACAGAGCTCACAATGTCTGACTGGCGTACGTAACACAACGTGACAATGTAATGCCGCCAACACATGTGTCTTGTCGTTTATGGGTTTCTTATTCAACCGAATTGTCATGGGTTGCGGTGTGCAAAACAATGACGCGATTACCTTTACCTGATGGTACCATGGGATGCTTTTTGTCCATCTGCCGATAGCCACCTGTAGTCAGTGGAATGATTCATCAAGGTTAATTATCTTGACGCCCTGACTGTGATAGTTATGAATGGTCCGGAGATAATGTGACCTCATAGACAGGTTGGAATATTTTCCCTGAAAACTGCTGGGTCATCGCTATGTAGGGGGAAACGAAATCTAATCTCCTAAAGAGCTGTTGATTGTGCAGTCTGGGAAACATTAATTGTATCTTTAATTTTGTCTCAAGTTCTACCACAAGTAAGGGTTACCATCTGCTGATAAAGTGTGTACACTATACGCCTAATCAATCTGTAACAAAGCTGCCTAATATATTTTTACCTTTTGTTTTTGAGACCACCCCTATACCTCTTTTTGTTTTATTACCATATGGTAGACTTGATTGTAAGCTTGGGCAGATGCCTATTTACCCTATTTTATGAAGAATACATTATTATCATTACAACAGTGTTACGAGCGCATATTTCTATAGTCTGTTTTAGACTGCCATAATTAGACTTCGAATAAATGTGCACTTCCTGTTTACGTTCGAAATTTTCTCCTATGCACCTCTTGATGGGACTGCTTGTGACTGAACTATTTAAAACCACTGGTAGTTCAATCGGTATTTACTCGATATTTCAATACGTCTGTTAAATTTTTTATCCTTATTTAACAGGCAAAAAACATTTTTCTAGCCTTTGCGACAGACCAGTTTTATATGCGATATCTGATTTATCAGTTAACAATTGATTCCAATCTTTGGGATGGTGGATGCTTGATTTAGCACCTTAATCTTTTATTTTCTGAATCATAATCAATACCTTGGACATAGGCGTCCGTGAATATATCTTGGATATATACTTTTGCCAAGATTGACGTTTGTTTTGTTTGAAATTGTTTTAGAATTTACAACTTTAAATTTATTGATATTATGGACCTTTGGATGGTGTTGGACATATTTTTCAGCATTTTTTTAGCTTGTTTGCATATATGTTGAACATTGTTTTACGTTTCTGAGGATTTGAGGAGGACTTCGGAATACATTCATCAGCTATTTTAGTAAGTTCATCAGAGGAAAGTTGTATAGGGTCGGGAAAATCAATAAAAACTTCAGGTTTTTGTTTGTAAGAACAAAGAACTTCATATAACGCCCAGTTGGCTTCAGTAAAATGTCATCGTGATGATGGAGGAACATCAGATGGTGTAACAGATTTTAAAATGGTAGGAAAATTGTCACTTTCGCAGAGGTCATTGTGGACAGACCATTTAAATTCATTAAATACACTTGAATCTACAACTGACAAGTCCAGACAAGAGTATGTTCCAGTTGCAGGATGAAGATACATGTGAGAACCATCTTTAAAAAGGCATAAATCGTTATTTAAGAAAAAATCCTCTAGTAATTTTCCTTTAGTGTTGGTGACATTACTACCCCAAAGGTGGGTTATTACCATTCAAAACTCCCATGATGACACATGGTTTGGGGAGCTGGTCATACTGTACCTGAAGATCAGATTGTTGAAGAGAACAGGGTGGTGGTACATACAACGGACACAAAATAAAAACAATGTTCAATGTTATATGTACTGCAACACCCTGAAGAGGGGTATTGAGAAGAACAGGACTGTGAATGATGCCCTGCCTCGCCATAACAGAAGATCCTCCAGTTGCTTTATCACCCGAAGGGGAAGAGCAATGGTAAGAATCATACTGTCTTAAATCAAAGTTATCAGTAGTTTTGAGAAAGGTTTCTTGTAAACAAAATGCAGAAGCTAAACCTAAAAAACCTAAACGTTGTAAGTCATTAAAATTATGCCAAACCCTCTACAATTCCACTGTGTAGAAATTAGAGAAATAAGGGAGGTTTAACAGGTGATCTGGGGGAATATCCACTCCGCCCGACAAGCTGCTTAGTGACATCCATCTGCAGATGTTCATATGGATTATGAACCTCTATGGAGGTTGTAAAAGGCACTGGTACCGCAACATGTTTCAGTGCCCTTAATTCTTTTTTTCTAAACAATTTTCCCCTTTTTGTCAAAATGGACTGTTGTAGATTGATGTTCTTCCTGGTGTGGCTCTGGTTGTGTCTCAGGCAGAGATTTATTTTGCGACTGAGGCAAAGGGTTCAATTGAATCTCGGTCTGTGTATCAGAAGAAGCAGATTCTTCACAAATGGAAAACAAGGGAGTTTGTTTGTCTGAAACCCAGGATATGGCTTTCTGGCAGTCATTATCTACTTTGCAGATAGAAGAGGATGCTCTGGCAGAAGAAGATTTCGAGGAAGGATTTGGTGGTGACAGTTCTGCAACAAGTTTCTTAGCGTCAGAAAATGACATGTTATTTTTGTACTTTATTGCATTGATTTTCCTTTCTCTTTCACACTTCAGTCATAATTAGGAAGATTAAATGTGCTCACCATTGCAGTTTGCACCCTTAGTAACATTTGTGCAATCGGTGCTGTCATGTTTTTCACTAAAACGGGAGCAAACTGGAGAGTTTCTACAGAATCCGGCACCATGTCCAAATCTCTGACACTTGAAGCAATGGAAAGGACTTGGTACAAAAATATCCACTCCCAGGTTGAAATAGCCGGCTTTGGTAGATTTTGGAAGTTTGAAAGAGCAAATGTGAAAAGGTAAGTATTGATTTTAATGATCTTGTGATGTTCTTTGCTGGTGAATCGTTTAACTGCGATAACACCTTGAGGTTTTAGCTCTGCCTAAATTTCCTCCTCAGACATGTCTGACAGACATTTGGAACGATCCCGTACAATACCCTTGCACAAATTCAGTGATCTGTGCTCAGAGACAACAATCTCTGTATTTGCAAAGTAATATGCTTTGAGCAGATATATAGATTGTTGTCTCCTAGGACATTCCACAAGTATGGAACCACTACGGTAACGAGTGACGTTTTTGATGTTACCACAAATTCCCTCTATTTGCTTTGAAATAACAAAAGGGTTGACCTTGAGTTGGTTGCCATCTATTCTGTACACAACCAGAAGTCGTGTCAAGGAATCTGGATTTTGTCCAATATTTTCATCATCTGATGATCTAGCATCTGTTTCTACATGTCTTCTGCGGATTGTGGGCTAGACATGATGAAAGAAAGAAGATTTGACATCCCTGCTCCCTCCCTCCATCAAATGTCAACAAGGATGGTGTCGCAGTGGAAACTGCAAGGCTGCAACACCAGGGCTGCATGAATGCTATACTTCAGAAATAAAGACATGAAAAGCTATGAAGACTACAAGAAGTAATGTCAGGCTTGTTCCTCCCAAAGTGGTGTGTTGGGCACAAGGAAAGCCTGTTCCTGGCTCCAGTGCCCTCGACCACCAAAATCCCATCCTCCACCGACACGGGGGTGCAACCCACAGCAACAGGGTTGCCCAATTTAGTCGCCTCGTACAACAAGCAATGGGCGGGGTGCATACAAATACATACAAAGGCAACGCCTTCCTCTGCCTTTAGAAATGTGTCTAAACCTTCTGTGTTTTAATGTGAAGACAGTACATTAAGCTTATTTCAAAAGTTATATTTAGCATTTAAAATGACAACATACAGCATGCAGAGCATTTCTAGACTAGACTGTTCTTATGGTCGACGAAACGATATTATTTGGTCATCTATTACGCAAAGCTCTGTCGTCTGTTCCATCACAGGAATCGGAAGCTTCCAGACTCACAGATTGATTTATGGTGATGGCCCTGCTGCTTTATGCCCCGCTATGTTCAGCAAACCATCCACATAAAAGTAATTTACAATCTGGATTACGAACAATGTTTGATGACATGTGTGATTGGTGGGATAATGGAAAATCCTCTTATTTGTCAGTTTTAAAACATCCTTCAACATTTATTATGTGTTTCAACAGCCTGAAGCATAAGCAAGTTCTTTTAATGAAATCACAGGCAGTACATGTATGTACACCCATTAACAGGTGCGGATTTTGTATCAATTTCACTAAAACATACTATTTGGGTATTTGTCAAATTAATATTGCAGATGCTAAGAATTACAGACCCATGCATTTGACAGCTTTGTATTTATTTGTGTATCAATATATTATTTTTCATTGTGGACATGCACCTTGTTTTTTATTCAGTTAATCATAAATGCCATAATCTGACTTGTACTGTAGTATCATTCATGTATATGTTTACAGGAGATGTTTGACTTCAAAGTTTATGAAAAATCATTTTTTATCTCAATTGCCTTAACATTCAGAGAATGAAATCCCTTTCTGTTGACAAAGTCAGCCTCGTTGACCTTTGGCGTTTGGATTTTAATCTGTGTGCCGTCAACACAGCCGATCACATTTGGAAATCCCAGATAAATTATTTCATTAAATATTAGCGGTAATCCGAGCATGCTTGTGGAACTGAAGCAGAGCAATGTATTTTCATTACTTTTAGCTCGAATACGGTAAAGTGTTTTTCTTTAGGTGGCACCAGTGTCGTGTTCTAAATTTAGATCAAAATGGCGGCCTCCGGAGACTCGGGGAAAGCACCGTATGTATCCTTTTCGTGTATGTGTTTATTCAGACTGTTATATTAATGCTCAAATGTCAATTTGGGGTGTATTACTTACCAACAATGATGCATGCCATTAATTTGACACCTTGTAGCCTCAGACAATTTACGACGTGCCATAAGGTACTGACACGCAATACAAACTGAAAGGAGAGAGTGTGATATGTCATGATTCCAAACTTGACTTAAAAAATGTTTTGGTTTGACATTGCGCACATCCGTGCATTGCGCGTCGTTGCACGTGCAGTACATACCTCCAAAAAAGTCCTGCTATACAGCAAGATGCTATATGTCACAAAGATTAATCAGTAACATTCTGTTCTCTTAATTCACAGAATAATAGGTCTATGAATTAGGTGTTGCCTGATTAATTTCCATGTTCATACACTCTTCAAAAACAGAAAAGTACAGGTAGATTTTTAGGAAATTCAATGTACCTAATACAGTCGATATATTTAATTTAATATCATAGATACAGTGCAATAGATAATTTTGGAGCTTGATAGTCACATGGTGTGACAAATGCATTGAAAACTGTCATATCACACAAAGACACAAGGTTACGCTGAACTCAGTATCTCGTGTGACCGCCCCGGGCAGCAATCACAGCTCTGCATCTCCTCGGCACTGACTGGATAAGTGTACGAATACTGCGCCATTCTGCTTGTAACTGAACTGAACTGAACTTTATTTACGCTCAGGCCGCTATCAGCGGCATCGGAGGAACAAAATAATTCCAACAACATAATACGTATACATATAAATATAGAATACATACAAAAACATCTTGGCCGAGCATGCATTCATATTAATACAGATTTACTATGGCAGCAATATATGTTCAAAAAGAGGGAGAGTTACTTGATAGGTTTAAACAATGACATGATGATTTTACAGAATTTTGACAGTTTTCTCAATGTTCCTGGTCGTAAATTATTTAAAAAGTAAATTCATTTTATGCATACTGGGCTAAATGTAGTAGAATCTGTGTAAAAAGTGTTTTTAATGTTTTCTAAAGATGGACAAATATACAAATTATGAAATTCATTATCTACGTCAGATAATGTGAAAAGTTGTCATTTCCTCTCGGTTAAAGGTATATTTCTCCATCTCCCAGTTTCAATAGGTAGATTATGACCACAAGTTCTAAACTTAAGTAAGACTCACCAAGCGTTTTCCTGCAGTACGTTTAAATAATATTCAAAATTTAGGCAATCATTTTTGTTGATTCTATCCATTGTGCCTTTTGAAGACGTATCCCGTGCACTGGTCCAACACTGCAGGTTAATGTCATTTATTGTTTTATGGACTAGATGTTCAAGGTATGAGGGATTTTTTAAATTTTGTGAAAACCAAATGTAGCTATGTCCAAGTTCATCAAAAGTTTGTTATATATATGTAATCCATCTATGTTTACATTTCCCAAATAGGGCATCATTAAAAATGACAACGCGTTGGCCAGTTGTGAGAGAGTCTGAGGCGTGTTCTGACGTTGATGTACAAGTCAATCGAGTTCATCCCAGAGGTGTTCGATTGGGTTCAGATCATGAGATTTTGAGAGCCAGGGCAAGGTGTTGATGTTGGCATTATGTAGGTAGTGTGCGGTGGAGCGTTGTCCTGTTGACACAGCTCCCTCTGGTGGCCAATGATTGGAAGAAGGTGAGGATGAAGAATTTGATTCATGTAGCGATTTACTGTCAAAATTCCCTGAACCACACCCAAGTCAGATCTTGTGGTGTTGGATATGCCAACACACACACACCATGATACTACCGCCACCGAATTTGTCACATTCACGTACACAATGTGGGGCAAAATGCTCATTTCGACAACAATAAACATATTGTCTTCCATCTCGCCGGTGAAGAAGAAATCGTGATTCATCACTAAACGACACTCTTCTCCAGTTTCTCAAAATCCAAGGCTGTGAGGTATGGCACCAACGCAAGCGTCGCTGTCGATGGATCTGTTGCAAAACAGGGACGAAACGGGGGTCTTCTGGGTCGGATTCCAGCCTCGGTTCCTCACAGTCTGGTCCGATATTCTCCTCAAACCAGGGATGCGTCCTGCAGTCTCCGTAGCTGGGGCATTGCGATGACGTAGGTGGAACAATCGAATGTAGCAATCCTGTGCTGGGGTGGTAACTCTCGGTCGGATGGTCTGCAAAGGATTTGAACTGTGTGAATCGGTCACAAAGGCGACAAATGGTGCTGTGGTGGACGTTGAATTGGTGTGCAACAGACGACTGCGATTCCCCCTCTTTGGATACGTCCTATGGCGATGTTCACATTGGCGGCGCTGAGCCTCTGCATTTTCGAACTGGGAAAATGTTGACAATTGAATGACAAATTATTCGCTTTTGCTTGCCTTTTTATAGCCACTACCACGAGTTACGAATGCCATAACATGCAAATGCATTTTGCTTTACTGTTTTCCTCCATGACATTGTTGAAAAAGTGTGAAAACAATGTTGTTTAAAAGATTGCAAATCGACAATGGCTTTGTTTTGATACACCGTTTATCGAATATGAGGCCACCAATATTTTCCAATGAACAAATATAAAATTTATATACCAGATTTTTTGTGTAGTCAGATTCAATGAACTAAATACTACCTGTGCCTCTTTTTTGGAGTGTGTGTATCTAAAACAAAGGTTTTAATTTTTTTAGGTGAACAAGCTAAATCATCAAAAGTAATTTTTTTTATAAGTTAAGGACCCCTAGAAAAAAAGAAGATACCCGTACCAACCGAGGAATAATATTCCATTGAAAAATAAATTGTTGTGAGAATTAAAGCTCTGATTGAAAACGCAGCGAAAGTGATGACCTGTTTTTTTAAAAGTGCCAGAAATACAAACCTACCACGTCTTCTAATTGCCTTTGATATAATGGTTGCTCCAAAACTTTTATATTGTTCAGATGAATGGGGTTTTGTAATTAAGAGGTAATAGAAAAAATACCCTTAAATTCTTGAAACTTGCAGCCCGATTAAGAAATTAAACGCGAAATTGTATGGTATGTGGAGAACTTGACCAATTTATATTAAACTGTTTAAAAATATGATAACCTACTGACACAAACTGAGTTGCCAAAATTGCATGCATAAAATATCACATTTTTTGTATCGCTACATTACATACTAAACGATGTTGGACTGACTGAAGTGTTACATAAACCATGCATACGCACTACCAATTTGCTAGTTTCAACTATGGAAAAGACACTTAAGGATCCCTTTATACAAAAGTCGAGGGAAAGTATGGAGTCGAGTCCAAAGGGTATATACTATAAACACTAAAAGTAAGTAAATTATCTGTTACTCCCTAATACTTCAAATCATAACTTGCCCATTGAGACTGGCCGATGGCAGAATATACCAAGAGAAGAACGACTTTGTCAACTCAATGATTCACTTTCTTTTCAGATGCGATTCTCTTCTATAACATAAGAATTCTGTATATTCCAAACAATTCTACAAGTGGTCAAATATTTTTAAACTCTGCAGAACTGTATCACCTAATAGGTTAAAAGATATAAGAACTTTGTCCAAATATATTTTATGTCTATGTAGGTTAATTTGAAGGAACTGATGAACTTGTCACTCATGTTGATATGTTTGGTATTTGGAGCCACCATTCCAAGATTGTTAATTCTCCCTTTCAACATGAATCGTGAATGTACAATCGTTGATAGCATAGCAAGCTCCATAAGTGATATCTGTACAGCTTTTGAAGAGTGCAGACTGTTGATAGTTAGCATAGCAAGCTCCATAAGTGATATCTGTACAGATTTTGTGGTGTGCCGACTGTTGATAGTCAGCATAGCAAGCTCCATAAGCGATATCTGTACAGACTTTGAAATGTGCAGACTGTTGATAGTTAGCATAGCAAGCTCCATAAGCGATATCTGTACAGACTTTAAAGGTGCGCCGACTGTTGATATTTAGCATAGCAAGCTTCATAAGCGATATCTGTACAGATTTTGAAGTGTGCAGACTGTTGATAGTTAGCATAGCAAGCTCCATAAGCGATATCTGTACAGAATTTGAAGAGTGCAGACTGTTGATAGTTAGCATAGCAAGCTCCATAAGCGATATCTGTACAGACTTTGAGGTGCGCCGACTGTTGATAGCATAGCAAGCTCCATAAGCGATAACTGTACAGATTTTGAAGTGTGCAGACTGTTGATAGTTAGCATAGCAAGCTCCATAAGCGATATCTGTACAGACTTTGAGGTGCGCCGACTGTTGATAGTTAACATATCAAACTCCATAAGCGATATCTGTACAGACTTTGAGGTGCGCCGACTGTTGATAGTTAACATATCAAACTCCATAAGCGATATCTGTACAGACTTTGAGGTGCGCCGACTGTTGATAGCATAGCAAGCTCCATAAGCGATATCTGTACAGATTTTGAGTTTCGCCGATTGTTGATAGTTAGCATAGCAACCTCCATAAGTGATATCTGTACAGACTCTGAGGTTTGCGGACTGTTGATAGCAGCATATCAAGCTCCATAAGCGATATCTGTACAGACTTTGAGGTGCGCCGACACTTGATAGTTAGCATAGCAAGCTCTAAAAGCGATATCTGTACAGACTTTGAGGCTCGCTGATTATTGATAGTTAGCATAGCAAGCTCCATAAGTGATATCTGTACAGACTTTGAGGTGCGCCAACTGTTGATAGTTAGCATAGCAAGCTCCATAATTTAAGCGATATCTGGACAGACTTTGAGGTGCGCCGACTGTTGATTGTTAGCATAGCGAGCTCCATAAGCGATATCTGCACAGACTTTGAAGTGTGCGGAGAGTTGATAGTTACCATAGCAAGCTCCATAAGCGATATCTGTACAGACTTTGAGGTGTGCCGACTGTTGATAGTTAGCAAAGCAAGCTCCATAAGTGATGTCTGTACAGACTTTGAGGTGCGCCGACTGTTGATTGTTAGCATAGCGAGCTCCATAAGCGATATCTGTACAGACTTTGAGGTGCGCCGACTGTTAATAGCATAGCAAGCTCCATAAGCGATATCTGTACAGATTTTGAAGTGTGCAGACTGTTGATAGTTAGCATAGCAAGCTCCATAAGCGATATCTGTACAGACTTTGAGGTGCGCCAACTGTTGATAGTTAGCATAGCAAGCTCCATAAGCGATATCTGCACAGACTTTGAAGTGCGCGGAGAGTTGATAGTTACCATAGCAAGCTCCATAAGCGATATCTGCACAGACTTTGAAGTGCGCGGAGAGTTGATAGTTACCATAGAAAGCTCCATAAGTGATACCTGTACAGACTCTGAAGTGCGCCGGCTGTTGATAGTTAGCATAGCAAGCTCCATAGGCGATATCTGTACAGACTTTGAGGTGTGCGGACTGTTGATAGTTAGCATAGCAAGCTCCATAAGCGATATCTGTACAGACTTTGAGGTGCGCCGACTGTTGATAGTTAGCAAAGCAAGCTCCATAAGCGATATCTGTACAGACTTTGAGGTGCGCCGACTGTTGATAGTTAGTATAGCAAGCTCCATAAGCGATATCTGTACAGACTTTGAAGTGTGCGGAGAGTTGATAGTTACCATAGCAAGCTCCATAAGCGATATCTGTACAGACTCTGAGGTGCACCGACTGTTGATAGTTAGCAAAGCAAGCTCCATAAGCGATATCTGTACAGACCCAGAGGTGCGCCGACTGTTGATAGTTAGTATAGCAAGCTCCATAAGTGATACTGTACAGACTCTGAGGTGCGCGGACTGTTGATAGTTAGCATAGCAAGCTCCATAAGCGATATCTGTACAGACTTTGAGGTGCGCCGACTGTTGATAGTTAGCAAAACAAGCTCCATAAGTGATATCTGTACAGACTTTGAGGTGCGCCGACTGTTGATAGTTAGCATAGCAAGCTCCATAAGCGATATCTGTACAGACTTTGAGGTGCGCCGACTGTTGATAGCATAGCAAGCTCCATAAGTGATGTCTGTACAGACTCTGAGGTGCGCCTACTGTTGATAGTTAGTATAGCAAGCTCCATAAGCGATACCTGTACAGACTCTGAGGTGCGCGGACTGTTGATAGTTAGCATAGCAAGCTCCATAAGCGATATCTGTACAGACTTTGAGGTGCGCCGACTGTTGATAGTTAGCATAGCAAGCTCCATAAGCGATATCTGTACAGACTTTGAGGTGCGCCGACTGTTGATAGCATATCAAGCTCCATAAGTGATATCTGTACAGACTCTGAGGTGCGCCGACTGTTGATAGTTAGTATAGCAAGCTCCATAAGTGATATCTGTACAGACTTTGAGGTGCGCCAACTGTTGATAGTTAGCATAGCAAGCTCCATAAGCGATATCTGCACAGACTTTGAAGTGCGCGGAGAGTTGATAGTTACCATAGCAAGCTCCATAAGCGATATCTGCACAGACTTTGAAGTGCGCGGAGAGTTGATAGTTACCATAGCAAGCTCCATAAGCGATATCTCTACAGACTTTGAAGTGCGCGGAGAGTTGATAGTTACCATAGAAAGCTCCATAAGTGATACCTGTACAGACTCTGAAGTGCGCCGGCTGTTGATAGTTAGCATAGCAAGCTCCATAGGCGATATCTGTACAGACTTTGAGGTGTGCGGACTGTTGATAGTTAGCATAGCAAGCTCCATAAGCGATATCTGTACAGACTTTGAGGTGCGCCGACTGTTGATAGTTAGCAAAGCAAGCTCCATAAGCGATATCTGTACAGACTTTGAGGTGCGCCGACTGTTGATAGTTAGTATAGCAAGCTCCATAAGCGATATCTGTACAGACTTTGAAGTGTGCGGAGAGTTGATAGTTACCATAGCAAGCTCCATAAGCGATATCTGTACAGACTCTGAGGTGCACCGACTGTTGATAGTTAGCAAAGCAAGCTCCATAAGCGATATCTGTACAGACCCAGAGGTGCGCCGACTGTTGATAGTTAGTATAGCAAGCTCCATAAGTGATACTGTACAGACTCTGAGGTGCGCGGACTGTTGATAGTTAGCATAGCAAGCTCCATAAGCGATATCTGTACAGACTTTGAGGTGCGCCGACTGTTGATAGTTAGCAAAACAAGCTCCATAAGTGATATCTGTACAGACTTTGAGGTGCGCCGACTGTTGATAGTTAGCATAGCAAGCTCCATAAGCGATATCTGTACAGACTTTGAGGTGCGCCGACTGTTGATAGCATAGCAAGCTCCATAAGTGATGTCTGTACAGACTCTGAGGTGCGCCTACTGTTGATAGTTAGTATAGCAAGCTCCATAAGCGATACCTGTACAGACTCTGAGGTGCGCGGACTGTTGATAGTTAGCATAGCAAGCTCCATAAGCGATATCTGTACAGACTTTGAGGTGCGCCGACTGTTGATAGTTAGCATAGCAAGCTCCATAAGCGATATCTGTACAGACTTTGAGGTGCGCCGACTGTTGATAGCATATCAAGCTCCATAAGTGATATCTGTACAGACTCTGAGGTGCGCCGACTGTTGATAGTTAGTATAGCAAGCTCCATAAGTGATATATGTACAGATTTTGAGGTGCGCAGACTGTTGATAGTTAGCATAGCGAGCTTCATAAGCGATATCTGTACAGCCTCTGAGGTGCGCCGACTGTTGATAGCATAGCAAGCTCCATAAGTGATATCTGTACAGACTTTGAGGTGCGCGGACTGTTGATAGTTAGCATAGCAAGCTCCATAAGTGATATCTGTACAGACTTTGAGGTGCGCCGACTGTTGATAGTTAGTATAGCAAGCTCCATAAGTGATATATGTACAGATTTTGAGGTGCGCAGACTGTTGATAGTTAACAAAGCAAGCTCCATAAGCGATATCTGTACAGACTTTGAGGTGCGCCGATTGTTGATAGTTAGTATAGCAACCTCCATAAGTGATATCTGTACAGACTCTGAGGTTTGCGGACTGTTGATAGGAGCATATCAAGCTCCATAAGAGATATCTGTACAGGCTTTGAGGTGCGCCGACTGTTGATTGTTAGCATAGCGAGCTCCATAAGCGATATCTGTACAGACTCTGAGGTGCGCCGACTGTTGATAGCATAGCAAGCTCCATAAGTGATGTCTGTACAGACTTTGAGGTGCGCCGACTTTTAATAGCATAGCACAGCAAGCTTTATAAGTGATATATGTATGATTATGTGGTTTATATGGTTTTCTAAACAGGATATTATGTGTTTCAGCTCCGTGTACTGCGAAACGACGCGAGAGGGCTGAACGTCTCCCAGTGACTACACAGAAGGTAGGCAGGCAGAGAGCCCACTGCTAAATCCTTCATACAATTAACAAGCTGGTGTAAAGACCCGTCGTGGCTGCCTCTTGCATGCTATCGTATCTCAGTTGTGTAGATGGGTGCTCATGTTGTCAACAACAGGGCTGCCTTTTGCATGCTATCGTATCTCAGATGTGTAGATGGGTGCTCATGTTGTCAACAACAGGGCTGCCTCTTGCATGCTATCGTATCTCAGTTGTGTAGATGGGTGCTCATGTTGTCAACAACAGGGCTGACTCTTGCATGCTATCGTATCTCAGTTGTGTAGATGGGTGCTCATGTTGTCAACAACAGGGCTGCCTCTTGCATGCTATCGTATCTCAGATGTGTAGATGGGTGCTCATGTTGTCAACAACAGGGCTGCCTCTTGCATGCTATCGTATCGCAGTCGTGTAGATGGGTGCTCATGTTGTCAACAACAGGGCTGACTCTTGCATGCTATCGTATCTCAGTTGTGTAGATGGGTGCTCATGTTGTCAACAACAGGGCTGCCTCTTGCATGCTATCGTATCTCAGTTGTGTAGATGGGTGCTCATGTTGTCAACAACAGGGCTGCCTTTTGCATGCTATCGTATCTCAGTTGTGTAGATGGGTGCTCATGTTGTCACCAACAGGGCTGTCTTTTGCATGCTATCGTATCTCAGTTGTGTAGATGGGTGCTCATGTTGTCAACAACAGGGCTGCCTCTTGCATGCTATCGTATCGCAGTCGTGTAGATGGGTGCTCATGTTGTCAACAACAGGGCTGACTCTTGCATGCTATCGTATCTCAGTTGTGTAGATGGGTGCTCATGTTGTCAACAACAGGGCTGCCTCTTGCATGCTATCGTATCTCAGTTGTGTAGATGGGTGCACATGTTGTCAACAACCGGCTGCCTTTTGCATGCTATCGTAACTCAGTTGTGTAGATGGTACTCATGTTGTCAACAACAGGGCTGCCTCTTGCATGCCATCGTATCTCAGTTGTGTAGATGGGTGCTCATGTTGTCAACAACAGGGCTGCCTGTAAAGATAATCGGCTGAACTGGGATTCGAACCCACAATCATCGGTTTCTGGCGTGCCCAAGGGACGGAAATCTGAACAGCGAATCGCGGCGCCCTAGACGACTAGATTTGTTTACATCTCGCTGCACTCTGTGACCTAAGGCTGAACTGAGGTTCGATCAGTTGATGTGCAACAAAAGTACACTTACAATGATGTCACAATGCTAATGACCTGATGACATTGTCTAAAGTAGACGTTTTTCTCTGCCAAATACGATCTCGGTAATTCACAATCTCGTCGTCTTGGCATTTGCATACACAAGTCGGCATAGTTTAACAAAGGCAAAATATACATCTTTTTCCCTAGAGTTGTGTTGCAAATTGTTGGTGCTGAAATTTATAAAATAATAAGATAAAATAAATATGATCAGTGAGGCATGTGTTTCTCACACTTTTAACCATTGAAATTATTGGCTTCAAATCTGGCTCACAGCAATTGTTCATCGGCAATACTTTGAATGGCACAAACGTAAATATCAAGCAAACCGAAAAAAAAGTGACAACACCCTTTCCACAGCCAATATAATTTTCTGCATAAAGCAGAGTCGATTGTACGATTCCGACTATATCATGAGCATGTGTTTATAAATCACTATCAAATAGTAATGTAACCAAGTGTTCGCGAAAAGGTGAGCGTATCCTGCCCCGCCGGTGGCACCCGTCACAAACGCATGGCAAGTGAGTTGTTCACCTGAAACAACACGGGAACACATGGTACAAGTCAAAATGAGGAATTGCATCGGACATCATTTTGTCACTGATGTGTCATATTTGGAAAGGTGTACTATAAAACGTGTTGGTCAAGAAAAGTATCGAAATTGCGCGTTTTCTCAGCCCTGGGCATATTATGGAATTAGCAGATTTAAGCTGAGAAGCACAATATCTAAATTTAAGGGCAGGGCTGAGGAACCACAGATGACCAATGAAAGGAAGAATGACTGTCACATGTGAAATGAAACAATACACACAAGTGAAATGAGCGAGCCACACTTTAACAAAAGAAATTGTTTTCTTTTTTCAAGGAGTGAATTAGTCATCTGTCAACAAAGTAACAAGAACCAAATAGCGCAATTATGAGTGTTTGTCACATGCGTTAAAACAGTCCTGAGAATCTAGAATACCATCTATGTTAAGGGCCCAATGTGTCGTGTATACATGGAAACCTCTAACAATTGTGGTGCAACATTTGGTCAAAGTGGCCATATAGAAGCGTGCTACAACAATTCTTGAAGATCTCTCGGTTTGGGAGATCAATCCATTTTACCATTTAATTTAAGCCCATGGGCATAAACACGTTTTAATATTGTTATTTATATTCGAATAAATAACAAGGAGGCTTAAAACGTGTACTCCCGGTATTGATTATAAGAGGTGTTTGTTTTTTCCAAAAGGACATTTCGCGTCTGATTCGCACGGTTGTCATTACAGCGAGGGGCTGTGGTCAAAACGTTTGCTCGTCTCGCCCAACGCATACATGCAACTTCGATTGCCCACATGAGAAGAAAGCGTGGAACGTATTTCTGATGTCCTCCGACGTGCTGTTGCTGGAATACTGCACATAATAAACGGCATAAAACCATACTCACTCACTCTGTCCCCGTAAGGCGGCATGTACTGTAACTCGTACATAAATGCGTTTGACTCACTTGGTGCCACTGGACCGTGAGGGAAATTACCCTTTTCATCCGTGCAGATATTAAACACTGTGTGCGTAAAATCAAAATCATAACCGTCATCATGGCGTTAACATAGTGTGACTGACATTTTATACAGTGCCACGGATGTCGAAATATTGTGAGATTAGTAAAGTAGTTTCCGACCTTTTTCTGCCTAGTTTAAACTTCAAGCGAATGGCGGCGAATTTTGGTTATGCACCCTTGTCACATGCAGGTGTTTTAGTGTCAGGGAACCAATCTGAAAAATAAATCTGATTAGACTACTCATAAAGATTTACTTTTCCCTACCGTAGAGTTGGCGTAAGACTACTGACGTTTACTCCGCAAGAGAAGTTGTTTTCAAGTATAGCATATTTTATCGAATGTGTGTCATGGCGATTTGGCGGGCGCTAGAATCTAGTTAACTAGTCAGGGACTGATTGCACTGTAAAGTTCGATTTGCTTTTCCTTTCTTTGAAACAGGGATAATGGCGTTATGATTGCTTTGCTGAAATAGTAAATATCGTTTGTCTAATGTACATGGAACATGTTTGATTGTGCAAGATAATTATTGATAACTATTATGAATGTATAGACAATGTAATACAAAATCTCCTCTGAAAATGGAATATGTTATCATAACACGATATGGTTCGTATTTCCAACATTGTGCATTTGGTATGAAATCTAATGAAGATTACATTCACAAATGATTGATGTTTAGTGAACTCTTGATTACCGTATGACATTCTATCGCATCATTAATGTTTTTATGCTGTAGCTGTTGTGCTAGAAAAGAGTAATCACGTTGTTGCTGTTGTTGTTATTTTTCAATGGCGTTGCAATCTGCAATTCTATTTGTATAAGCTAAGGACTAAGTCACACATTCAGGATGTTTATGGCTGTACTTGATGGGACTATTCCCGATTAAAATTTGTCAAAATCCTAATCTAGATCTTGTGATTCGTGGCGGTAAGTTCACAAATTTGTAAATTACATTTGTTTAATCACGACAACAATCAGGTATTGTTCAGGAAGCGTCCAGATTCAACCGTTTCCAGCCGAATTCGTCCCGATTCTCCCTTTGTCAATCCGAACCTGATCCGATTTGTATCATCCGCTTGGTAAAAAACGACCGAATCTGTCCCGACAGCGTCCCCATTCTCCCGAATGTGATCAGACAGTGAACCGACAAAGACGGTTCGCATTCGTTAAGATCTGGAAGCAATCAGGACTCGATCGACAAGAAAAGGCAATGAACAATTTTTCCAAATCATGCCTGTTCATCACGACAGCGTCCCGATCCAAAGGACACTGTCCAGCCAACACAGGATTGTTACGATTTTGATCCGATACAGCAGAATCTGTCACGACATAATCACGACATAGTCACGACATAGTCACAACAAAGTCACGACATAGTCACGATCGCAACCCGACTAGACAAAATGGGTTGAGTTTCCCGAATGTTACGGGACGCACCATACTGTCGGTCTGCTTGGCCGACCTCTCTGGACCTTTCCCGATCCGTAGGACTCTGTTACGAACGTATACGACTGCGTCCAGACAATGATAGGACATAACAGATCACTGAGATTAGTAATCCGACCTTTCCACTTTTCGTGTCGCAGTGCTGTCTGATGTCAAACGGGAGCCACAATCGGCACTGTGTAAACTGAGTGAGTGAGAGAGTGAGTGAGTGAGTTTCCAGTAAAATCACATCGGAGACTCGAGAAAAATGATGCACACATTGTTCCAATGTAGGAAATCGCTCTAGGCGACCCTATCCTTTTCTGATTCCAGATCACAATGCTAACTTCAACTCCAATGTTGACCTAAATGCCTGGAATCATCATGAACGTTAAATGGATGCACAGAGTAAACAGATTGAACACAAGGGCAGTGGATTTCTACTTGCGTTTTTTTTTTTCATGCTACACTGTAGGACGTATACAAGACACGTGCACCCTCGCGCGCTCCACGCTATCACAACTTACAGTGTCACGTGGCTCCTATAACAAGTCTTTTTCATCAAAAGTATGTCGCCGGTGAGCATACCGTCGTTTATGTAGAAAACATTTTTTTGTCTCCTGCAGACATTATAGGGATAACTATCGTTATAGCCGTAAACCAATTTATTTATATGCCAATTTATTTTATATCTTATCAGTATATAATAATAATAAGAAGAATAGTGACACATGTGTTGAAAATCAGAGAATTATGTTCACTTGTGTTGTTTTTTGTTTCTCTTACATTCCGGTGTCGATTATGAAAATTACATGAAGATAACAGTTTAGGAATCGCCATTTCCTATTCATAAATACAAATGTACTTTTGGGGGCCTTTTTAGCACCCGATAACTGCATATCGCGTACAATGCTCCCCGAAGACGATGTCTAAAGGCGCGCAAAAGTCGCAACATGTATGCCAGATAACTCTTAGCCAAAGGATCAACACGGCGCAAAGATATTTTGTAGATACATACCTACTGATGCAAAGATATTTTGTAGATACATACCTACTGATGCAATGTAAGTACCTATACTGTCAGAAAGCGCACATACGTATCCCAGAAGGTAAACCGAATTGCAATTTCAGAATCAGGATATGAGAACATGGCATGAATTTAAATATTTAGGTAATGATAAATAAAACAGAAAAAAATCAGAAATTCAAAGCAAAACTTGTGATATGTTTTCACAACAATGACTACCTGAAACATGTGCTATTGTTTTCACCGCCTCCGTGGTCCAGAGGTACAGCGTGCGCCCGGAGAGCAGAAGGTCCGCGGTTCGATTCCCACACACACACGTGCATACACGTCGCTATGTAAGTGCAATAATCTTGGACGCGACGTTAAACCCGATTTCACCTCAGTGGACACAATAGGTATTAGGTTGACATAATCATAGTGGTATACATGATATATGTTTAAAGTGTGTTCAGAATGGAATGGTATAAAAACTGTTTTCTTGGCACATGATAATGTTTACAACATATCTGCGCGTATTTTTGTGAGTGTGCATGTTTTATGTAACCTTGAATCATTCTTCTCTATAAGAGTTACCTCCCTGACGTTTTAACACACTGTCAGTGTACTGCTGTAGTCTGACACGTAAGTTGATCAGGCTGTCGAAAAAGTTGTTTTCCTTCCAACACGAAACTGGGTCCATGTTTCCCGCATAGCGATCTGTAAGTAAGGAAAGGCTGCTATGTGATGTGTGCGGGGAGCCACTGAGAAGTGTCGGGAAGCGTGAAGCAAGTGTGATCGCGAGATTTTGGTTACATAGACTTGCGGCTAGTCCCCATCACCAGATTCCAAGGCTGTGGTCAGAGTTAACGCAACCCGCCCTTATCTCACTAGGTGTGATGCCCACTTCTTGGAAGAACAAAAACAAATTTGAAAAGTTTTTCAACGATTAATATCATGAAAAAAAATCTAGACTTTGTCAGATGTGTTAGCTGTACCCAATTGTCATGTAATGATATCTATACAACGTCTAGCCTATGGCTTGTGTACGAAGATGAACCTCTATTGCCAGTGTCGTAACTTTAAGTATAATTCTAATTAATCAAACTGCACAGTTTCAGTGAGTGAGTGAGTGAGTTGGGTTTAACGCCGCTTAAAACAGTATTCCAGTTATATCACGGCGTGTCAGCTTAATGTGGGAGGAAAGCCCGAAATGATGCAGGTCTCAGCCGTTTACCACTTCGGTGAAACCCACGATCAAGGGTATGGTGCTGACAAACCTAGAAACATAATTGGGGCGAACCGGGATTCGAACCCACAATCACAGGTTTCCGGCGTGTCCAAGGGACGCAACTCTGAACAGCGAATCGCGGCGCCTTAGACGACAAACGACAAACATGAATTGAATCAAAGCTAGTAATATGCTTTCACAGCAATGACTTCCTGAAACATTTGTTATTGTTTTCAAGGAACAAGAGGTATTAGGTGGACCATCATAGTGGTATACGTGGCTCATGTTAAAGTGCTTTCAGAATGGAATGGCATAAAACCTGTTGTGTTGTGAGGTGATGAGCAACACGTTCAAGCAGTGCAGCACCGTGGCAGCCTGGGCTGTAAATAGAAACACTGGTTTCGTATTCCAATAGATGACATGACCAGTGTTGACACAAAAGTTCATAAGAACTAACCATCAAAGCATGAAACAAATAATTCACTAAGGAAACACGAGGTCGTGTATGAATTTATGTCAAACACGTTAATCTAAACCATGGTAGTATTAAACCTATATCAGAATTGACAGTCAATAGTATGCCCACTTACGTCTGGTGACCTCACCAGCGTGGAGTCCAGAGAGCTGCTCCTCCATTGTTCAGTGTATATGACGACAGCTACTTCAATTATTTGCAATATTTCTGTGCATATGACGATAGCTACTCCAGCCTTTTGTTATGTTCTGTGTATATGACGACAGCTACTCCAATGATTTGCCAATGTTCTGTGTATATGACGACAGCTACTCCAATGATTTGCCAATGTTCAGTGTATATGACGACAGCTACTCCAATGATTTGCCAATGTTCAGTGTATATGACGACAGCTACTCCAATGATTTGCCAATGTTCTGTGTATATGACGACAGCTACTCCAATGATTTGCCAATGTTCTGTGTATATGACGACAGCTACTCCAATGATTTGCCAATGTTCTGTGTATATGACGACAGCTACTCCAATGATTTGCCAATGTTCTGTGTATATGACGACAGCTACTCCAATGATTTGCCAATGTTCAGTGTATATGACGACAGCTACTCCAATGATTTGCCAATGTTCTGTGTATATGACGACAGCTACTCCAATGATTTGCCATTGTTCAGTGTATATGACGACAGCTACTCCAGTGATTTGCAATTGTTCTGTGCATATGACGACAGCTACTCCAGTGTTTTGCCATTGTTCTATGTATATGACGACAGCTACTCCAATGTCTTGTTTTGTTCTCGCTCTCGTTTTCTTTGACAACTCAGGAGCACAATATCCCCATCACTAGTTTTTTCCTGTGCTAATGTATCATACTACAGAAGTCATCGACTTCACCAGTAATGACGTCAAAGGGCTTTTGAAAGGAATATTGCTGTTGTTGCTGATTAACTCATGTGTCTCGAACAACAGTAGTTGGAGTGAGTGAGTGTTGTTTTGCGATGCTTTAGCAGTATTCCAGCAATATCACGGCAGGAGACACCAGTACTGGGCTTCACACATTGTACCCATGTCGGGAATCGGCCCCGGGTCTTCGGTGTGACGAGCTTACATGTTAACCACTAGGCTACCTGACCGCCCCTAGTTGGAGGTCTAATCAGGAATGTGTGAGTGTTGTTGTTGTTGATCTCATATGTGTTTTATACAAGAGTAGTTAGGGGTTTAGCCAGGAGTGAGTGAGTGTTGTTGTTGATGTCATATGTGTCTCATACTAGATTAGTTAGGTGTGTAGCCAAGAGTAAGTGAGTTAGTGTTGTTGTTGATGTCAAATGTGTCTCGAACTGCAGTAGTTAGGGGTTTAGCCAGGGGTAAGTGAGTGAGTGTTGTTGTTGATGTGAAATGTGTCTCGAACTGCAGTAGTTAGGGGTGGAGCCAGGAGTAAGTGAGTGAGTGTTGTAGTTGATGTCAAATGTGTCTCGAACTGCAGTAGTTAGGGGTTGAGCCAGGAGTAAGTGAGTGTTGTTGTTGATGTCAAATGTGTCTCGAATTGCAGTAGTTAGGGGTTGAGCCAGGAGTAAGTGAGTGTTGTTGTTGATGTGAAATGTGTCTCGAACTGCAGTAGTTAGGGGTTTAGCCAGGAGTAAGTGAGTGTTGTTGTTGATGTCACATGTGTTTTATACAAGAGTAGTTAGGGGGCTTAGCCAGGAGTAAGTGAGTTTGAGTCGTTGTTGATGTCAAATGTGTCTCGATCTGCAGTAGTTAGGGGTTTAGCCAGGAGTAAGTGAGTGAGTGTTGTTGTTGATGTCAAAAGTGCCTCATGCTACAGTAGTCAGGGCCTTAGCAAGGAGTAAGTGAGTTAGTGTTGTTGTTGATGTCAAATGTGTCTGGAACTGCAGCAGTTAGGGGTTTAGCCAGGAGTAAGTGAGTGTTGTTGTTGATGTCAAATTTGTCTCGAACTGCAGTAGTTAGGGGTTTAGCCAGGAGTAAGTGAGTGAGTGTTGTTGTTGATGTGCAGTTATGGGGGTTGAGCTAGGAGTAAGTGAGTGTGTTGTTCTTAATGTCAAATGTGTCTCGAACTGCAGTAGTTAGGGGTTTAGCCAGGAGTAAGTGAGTGAGTGTTGTTGTTCATGTCACATGTGTTTTATACAAGAGTAGTTAGGGGTTTAGCCAGGAGTAAGTGAGTTTGAGTCGTTGTTGATGTCAAAAGTGCCTCATGCTACAGTAGTCAGGGCCTTAGCAAGGAGTAAGTGAGTTAGTGTTGTTGTTGATGTCAAATGTGTCTGGAACTGCAGCAGTTAGGGGTTTAGCCAGGAGTAAGTGAGTGTTGTTGTTGATGTCAAATGTGTCTCGAACTGCAGTAGTTAGGGGTTTAGCCAGGGGTAAGTGAGTGAGTGTTGTTGTTGATGTGCAGTTATGGGGGTTGAGCTAGGAGTAAGTGAGTGTGTTGTTCTTAATGTCAAATGTGTCTCGAACTGCAGTAGTTAGGGGTAGAGCCAGGAGTAAGTGAGTGTTGTTGTTGATGTGAAATGTGTCTGGAACTGCAGTAGATGGGGGTTTAGCCAGGAGTAAGTGAGTGAGTGTTGTTGTTGATGTCAAATGTGTCTCGAACTGCAGTATTTAGGGGTTGAGCCAGGAGTAAGTGAGTTTGAGTTGTTGTTGTCAAATGTGTCTCGAACTGCAGTAGTTAGTGGTTTAGCCAGGAGAAAGTGAGTGTTGTTGTTGATGTGAAATGTGTCTGGAACTGCAATAGGTGGGGGTTTAGCCAGGAGTAAGTGAGTGAGTGTTGTTGTTCATGTCACATGTGTTTTATACAAGAGTAGTTAGGGGTTTAGCCAGGAGTAAGTGAGTTTGAGTCGTTGTTGATGTCAAATGTGTCTCGATCTGCAGTAGTTAGGGGTTTAGCCAGGAGTAAGTGAGTTAGTGTTGTTGTTGATGTCAAGTGTGTCTGGAACTGCAGCAGTTTGGGGGTTTAGCCAGGAGTAAGTGAGTGTTGTTGTTGATGTCAAATGTGTCCCGAACTGCAGTAGTTGGGGGTTGAGCCAGGAGTAAGTGAGTTTGAGTTGTTGTTGATGTCAAATG
This sequence comes from Haliotis cracherodii, assembly GCF_022045235.1. NCBI lineage: Eukaryota > Metazoa > Mollusca > Gastropoda > Lepetellida > Haliotidae > Haliotis > Haliotis cracherodii. Next base: position 778,770 of record NW_027266289.1, on the reverse strand, counting down.
AGTCTCGAACTGCAGTAGTTACGGGTTAAGCCAGGAGTAAGTGAGTGTTGTTGTTGATGTGAAATGTGTCTCGAACTGCAGTAGCTAGGGGTTTAGCCAGGAGTAAGTGAGTGTTGTTGTTTATGTGAAATGTGTCTCGAACTGCAGTAGTTAGGGGTTAAGCCAGGAGTAAGTGAGTGTTGTTGTTGATGTGAAATGTGTCTCGAACTGCAGTAGGTGGGGGTTGAGCCAGGAGTAAGTGAGTTTGAGTTGTTGTTGATGTCAAATGTGTCTCGAACTGCAGTAGTTAGGGGTGGAGCCAGGAGTAAGTGAGTGCTGTTGTTGATGTGAAATGTGTCTCGAACTGCAGTAGGTGGGGGTTGAGCCAGGAGTAAGTGAGTGTTGTTGTTGATGTGAAATGTGTCTCGAACTGCAGTAGTTGGGGGTTGAGCCAGGAGTAAGTGAGTGAGTGTTGTTGTTGAAGTCAAATGTGTCTCGAACTGCAGTAGTTAGGGGTTTAGCCAGGAGTAAGTGAGTGTTGTTGTTGATGTGAAATGTGTCTGGAACTGCAGTAGTTAGGGGTTTAGCCAGGAGAAAGTGAGTGCTGTTGTTGATGTGAAATGTGTCTCGAACTGCAGTAGGTGGGGGTTTAGCCAGGAGTAAGTGAGTTTGAGTTGTTGTTGATGTCAAATGTGTCTCGAACTGCAGTAGTTAGGGGTGGAGCCAGGAGTAAGTGAGTGTTGTTGTTGATGTCAAATGTGTCTGGAACTGCAGTAGTTAGGGGCTGAGCCAGGAGTAAGTGAGTGTTGTTGTTGATGTCAAATGTGTCTGGAACTGCAGTAGTTAGGGGCTGAGCCAGGAGAAAGTGAGTGTTGTTGTTGATGTCAAATGTGTCTCGAACTGCAGTAGTTAGGGGCTGAGCCAGGAGTAAGTGAGTGTTGTTGTTGATGTGAAATGTGTCTCAAACTGCAGTAGTTGGGGGTTGAGCCAGGAGTAAGTGAGTGAGTGTTCTTGTTGATGTTAAATGTGTCTCGAACTGCAGTAGGTGGAGGTTGAGCCAGGAGTAAGTGAGTTAGTGTTGTTGTTGATGTCAAATGTGTCTGGAACTGCAGCAGTTATGGGTTTAGCCAGGAGTAAGTGAGTGTTGTTGTTGATGTCAAATGTGTCTCGAACTGCAGTAGTTAGGGGATTAGCCAGGAGAAAGTGGGTGTTGTTGTTGATGTGAAATGTGTCTCGAACTGCAGTAGGTGGGGGTTGAGCCAGGAGTAAGTGAGTGAGTGTTGTTGTTGATGTCAAATGAGTCTCGAACTGCAGTAGTTAGGGGTAGAGCCAGGAGTAAGTGAGTGAGTGTTGTTGTTGATGTCACATGTGTTTTATACAAGAGTAGTTAGGGGGCTTAGCCAGGAGTAAGTGAGTTTGAGTCGTTGTTGATGTCAAATGTGTCTCGATCTGCAGTAGTTAGGGGTTTAGCCAGGAGTAAGTGAGTGAGTGTTGTTGTTGATGTCAAATGTGTCTCGAACTGCAGTAGTTTGGGGTTGAGTCAGGTGTAAGTGAGTTTGAGTTGTTGTTGATGTCAAATGTGTCTCGAACTGCAGTAGTTAGGGGTTTAGCCAGGAGTAAGTGAGTGAGTTTTGTTGTTGTTGATGTCAAATGTGTCTCGAACTGCAGTAGTTAGGGGTTGCGCAAGTCAAAGGAAAATTGCCAACATCCTCTACCGAGTTTCGTACAGGTCACTCTGACATTGGCTAAATTTAATGTGAAGTCATTTGGCCGAAATCCATACTTTCCTGAAACCTCTGATGCCCATTAATGTTTCCACAAATAACTAATATGCAATTACCTAAATCTTAGTGTCCCAAAGTTCAAGCGGGTCAAGCTGACATGCAGATTACTGACGTCGATTATGCATGTATGTCTCGTCTAACAGATGTGTTAGTGTGGCGCTACAATGCCATGCTCCTTACAGCACAGATAGAGTTTCTTATTCTCTATACCTCCAACATGGGGCGACTAAATGTGACAGCAGCAGAGTATTGATGAGTAGAGTAAGAGATTACCTTTTTATTACAGCATTCTGTATATAGAGGATTAAAAACACAACCAGCATCCACATACAGGCTTTGTCTCAGAGAAGCTCTAAAGGCTCAAAGGCAAATCCTCAGTCTCTGATGATGAATAGAATCTAGTTTTTTTAAACTCACTCATTTGCTGGTTCGACATGAATTGTCTCAGTATCAGCCTGAAAGGGAGAATATGTCGATTCGGATTGATTGTCAGGGTGACAGACGAAGCTACGACAGGTTGATCAGACTTGACCCATGTCAACTCAGTCCAACACAGAACAGATAAAGAGGTTGTGGCAGATTTGGCTACAGCAGCAGAAGAATTTAGAGTAAAAGTAAGCTACCTGGCGACGGCAAAGCTGATGTTTCGTTCTTGTTTAGTTTAAGAATTTTGATTTCTGTTTGATAAACAGGGCAGAACTTGGAAGTGGCCATGTGTTGCCCATCGCAGTTTGAACATTTCAAATCTTGAGGACAATCTGCACTTTCATGGTTGTCACCATAACGATGACAAACCAGGGGATGTGTACAGGTTTTCGAACCATGTCCACTTTTTTTTACATTTAAATCATCGGAGTGTATTGGGGACATACATCTTCACTCCGATGTTGACATAACCAGCTTTAATTGAATTGGGAGCAGGTCAACGGGCAAGTGAATAAATATGTGTTCGTTTGAACAGTAGTTGATTTATTATCCTTTCTGGTAAAACGTTTGACAGACTAAACTTGATTTTTGTCCCGGCACATTTCACCTGAAGAGCTCCACTGCGCAAACGTGTCACATTTTAAACTCCCCACAATGGCCATGAACAGATCTGGATATACCAATTTGATTGGTTTATGATCTGTAACTTCGATCACAAGGAATCAACATGTGTATTAGCCTTATCAAACGAACTCGTATCCAAATGTCTTCGTTTAGAAACAGAATGATTGTTAGCCATGGTGAAACAGGGAGGGGGATTTTTGGGGGTGGGGGATTGGAGGAGTAAGGTATATGTGAGACTGCATGTGGCATAGAGACCTGGGTGTCTGCTACGGGTGATCAAAGGTATATGTTGTACATTGGACATATAGACCGTGGTGTCGGGGATGGGTAATAAGTAAGTTCCGCAGCGTGAGACAAAGAGATGTAATTTACGCACATTATCAATGTTAAGGGGTTGGATCGAGATTAGTTAAAGTAAACAAGTAATCTAATATTTTTCAAGTTACTTCAATAATAATAATACTCTCAACACGAGGCTATTGTGGCAACATACTTGGTATGTAACACAATACCCTGATGAAGTTCCCTGCCTTATTTGTGTCTGTGGTGCCACATGTACGCACAGGAATTTTCTGTCAGAGCATTCCTGAGTTGGCTTTTTGTCAAACACTTCGGACTAAGCTCCATCTTGATCCAGCACCAAGTCAGTCTTCTCGTAACTGCGACGAGCTGCACATATCTCTGCATGATGGAACAAACAAGCGTTGTATTCATCATTCTTGTGTTCTTATGTGGTGTCAGAGACGCACATGCTGATACCAATTTGACCGACTTGACTGGACAAGTGAGAGTCCTGACAGCAAGTATCCAAGCATGGAAAGGAAGAGTTGTTAATATTAAGACTGATATGAAACAGCACTTTAAGAGGTGGGAGTCATCACTGAAAAATCAACTGACTGACACGTTCATTCCTGCCCTGATAAAGCCTCTAGTGGAGCAAGCGATTACTGGCATCCTGAAAGAGTATAACATTAGGAATATTATGAGTGGACGTGTTCATGATTTAGTTAACAGACTGAAAGTCAACGTTCATTACACAAAGACACAACTTCGGGCAGTAACACAACAGCTCCGACGTGTAGAAAGGGAAAGAGACAGTTACAAAGAAAGTATTGAAAAACATCGTAGCGAGGTGAACACAGACATCCACAGTTTACAGCTGCAGCTGAATGAGACGAAAGCTGGTCTTCGCGATGCAAAGATGGTGAACACTTTTCTTAAGGAAGATTTAGTTACACTAAATACAAGCTGTGTGAAGAGAGAAGAGATAGAAGCGCGCTCCAATGATGAACAGTCATACAGGGCGGGCGTGCAGGAAATGCAGCAAAAGTTAAAAACTGACATTCAGAGTTTAAACATTCAACTAAATCAGACCATTGATGACCTACATGATTCAAATCAAGTAATCACTGGTCTTACAGAGGACATGGTGACACTGAACACAAGCTGTGTGGTGAGAGAAGATATTAAAGAGGTCAATGTTACTGACAGGTCGCTGACTACATCGTCGTTGTCGCAGGTGTCATTCACAGCATCGCCCCCTTCGTTTCCGGGTGCTGCAGGAGGTGAGACTTTTAGCAGAGATTTCTCTCTAAACATTCCATGCGAAAGATGCATGAAATATATTATTAAATTTGAAAAAAGCATTAGTGTATGTCTTGAATTTCAAACAATATATCTATATATATCTATATGTATGTATATGTATATGTATGTATATATACAAGTTAAAGGCAGAAGAAGGCATATCATTTGTATGTATGTATGTATACATATATGTATGTATGTATATGTATGTATGTATATATATATATATATATATATATATATATATATATATATATATATATATATATATATATATATATACATACATACATACATACAAAGGATATGCCTTCTGCCTTTAACTTATGTCTAAACATTCTGTGTTATAAATGTGTAATACAATAAAATACACTGACACATAACCGTGTTATCCTACATAAAACTGTCTCAGAAAATTGAGATGTCTGAATAAAGTCCAATATTCATATTCACCCTGTAGCAGAACGAACAACAAATAAGTAAAACATACATGGAGTTCTACACACTGCACGTATCACAGTTATTGATCTAATAATCAAAATGCATTCTCCACATTTATCATGGTGTCCTCCTTATGTAATATTCAGAACTTAGTTTTGATGAATAGGCATACATGTTATTTACATCCCATCACATAAAGCTATGACAGATATCACATGATTCATTATACTCATCTCTGTGCTACATATTACTTAAACTGCACCAATGCACTCATATGTACACGATGTATAGTATACATATAAACATACAGTTCACAAATACAGGCATGTAGCTTATACTAGGACTAGAATGTTTAAGATGCCTACCGAATGTGTGGCACTCAGGTGACAGTAGGCATAATCTACTGTAACTGCTTGTCACTGCAGATCCTGCTGTAAGTGATCAAATACACGTCACTTACATAGTTTAGTATACATATCATACAATTATATACACAGTAATACTGCCATATCATTTTATTCTAAAAATAATCTCAAATTGAATAGCATAGATAAACCTACATAAATATGCCCTTATCTGAGCCATACTAGCATTACCTGTGCTGTGATATACTCTTAATTACAAACACACATGATCATGGAGGTATAATCATTAATGTACTTATACTAATGACTTTAACTACATTCATACACTCAAATCACACAATTATAACCTACACTGAACTAATGCTTACACTATACATGCTGTACTAAAACAAATATTATATCCTACATATTGTTTATAACTTCGTATTAACACACACACACACACGCACGCACGCGCGCCCGCGCGCACACACACATATATGTTGTCATACTGTTTCATGCGAAAGAAAGTCATGATTCATTCGTTGGAAAGATGTCATCGCGTCAATGTAGCACGTTCAGATAGCATCATCTTCCCGAGGCATGATCGTCCACAAGTCAATTTATTAAAGTCTAGTTTCCAGCCCGATGAACTTTTGATCTTGACCTAGGGCGGCCTGTGCGGGGTCGATCCTTGACTTTTCTGCAGAACATATTGAACATATTGTCTACCCACCGAGACTTCCGCCAGTTTCCGGAATGACAATAACTCTTAGGCGTTCATTACATTGTAGACCGCCTCCGTGGTCTAGTGGTAGAACGTCCGCCCGGAGAGCGGAAGGTCCGGGGCTCGATCCCTAGCCGCGTCATACTAAAAGACGTTAAAAGATGGTAATTGTTGTTTCCCTGTCTGGTGCTCGGCATTAAGGGGTTAAAACAAGGACTGGTCGGCTCACAGTCAGTATACTGTGTCTGAGTGGGGTATTCATGGTATCTCAGTGAGCTAGCACTATAAATCGGCATCAGTCCGGACTATTACAAGCAGACACACACACACACACACACATACACACACACACACACACACGTCGCTATGTAAGTGCAATAATCTTGGACGCGGCGTTAAACCCAATTTCACCTCCTCATAACATTGCAGACGACGCATTCCTACTCTGATCATAAACATTGCAGTGCAGCAAGCGTAGAGAGTTTACCAGCTCACGTGCACGGAGGAATGTTTGTGTGCAAGGTTTCGTGTGTGTTGAGGCGTTAGGGTTTGGTTCCGAAACCGTTTAGCGTCTGTCTCTGGCAGTCTTGTTTTCAAAGCTGATCGTCCTTCTGATCATAATATCAAAAGACGGGACACCCAATACCCAGGTACATAGGTCAACGTCGGTATGAATACTCCCAGCAATATTCAATACAATATAGAAAAGAGCGCATGACTCAGATAAAAACTAGAAAAGGTGCGCGTCTCTTAAATAAGTTTTTAGTAATACGACATTTACACGGGGTGAAAATATACAGGAGCGTTCTACTAGGCTAACTATACTACTCAAAAGCAGTTAGGGAACACTGATATGTTTGCACTTAAAATAAAAAAGGAACAGAAGACTGAGTAGTAAATTCAATTATGACCGAGTATACAGTAAGAAAGAATCATGAACAATCCATTACATTTCATAACGTGAGTGTCAGTGAGTTGGATTGAACGCCTCTTTTAACAGTATTCCAGTTACATCACGGCGTGTCAGCTTAATGTGGGAGGAAAGCTCGAAGTGATGCAGGTCTCAGACGTTTACCACTTCGGTGAAACCCAAGAGCACGGGTATGGTGCTGAAAAACCTAGAAACATAATCGGGGCGAACCGGGATTCGAACCCACAATCATAGGTTTCTGGCGTGCCCAAGGGACGCAACTCTGCACAGAGAATCGCGGCGCCTTAGACGACTGGGCCACCCGTGCCCCCGAAAGAATCATGAACAACCCACTACATTTCATAACGCGAACAAGCGTTGATGTCAATAATGTCACTGGGGTCAAAATTGGAAATCCAGGCCATGAGAGAAAAGTCAGTAACGAGTGTGTCCGCCCCTAGCAGCCACACATGCAACACAACGACGCCTCATGGATGTCACTAATGTCTGTAGTGTGTTCTGTGGGATAGCAGGCCACTCAGCCATTGAGCAAGCTGGCGTAGATCTGGAGGTGGAGGGTGGCTCTCTCTAACACGTCTCGTTAACAGATCCAATACGTGCTCAATGGGTGCCATATCAGGATAATATGCTGGCCATTCCATGCGAGTAACATTGTTTTGTCCCAGAAAGTCAGTGACTATGCGTGCACGATGAGGTCTAGCATTGTCATCCTGGAAAACCGCCTGTGGGCCTATTCGATGAAGACAAGGGATCATCATTGGTCTCAGAATTTCACACCTGTAGCGAACAGCATTCAGATTCCCGTTGATGACGTACAGATTGGTTCTGTGATGAAATGAGAAGGCGGCCCACACCATGACACTACCACCATCAAAACGATTGTGCTCACGGACGTTGACGTCAGCAAAACGTTTCCCACGCCGTCTGTAGACAAGAACACGACCGTCATTATGCTGCAGTGAGAACCGAGATTCAAAGAAAAAAGAACTGCTGACCACTGTTGTCTTGTCCACTGTCGGTGTTGGTGGCCCATGCGTCTCTGGCTGCTCTGTGACGCGGAAGAAAAAGCGATCTAACGGCTTGACGTCGGGGCCTGATGTTTCTTTCCCTCATACGGTTTCTTGTGGTTTGGTCACTGACATTTGTTCCTGGAGCAGCCCTCGGTTGCCTTCAAAGATGGTTTGCTGTGACTGTTCTCCTCCTCAATGCTTCAACAACGACGCACCGGTCTTCTCTTCCTGTTGTCACACGAGGGCGTCCTGACCTTGATCGATCACATACTGTCTGTGTTTGTTGGAATCGCTGACGTAATCTGCAAATGACGAATGGACTAACATTTAACCTTCGAGCAGCTTCCCGCTGTGAAATATTTTCATTTAGCAACCCAATAGCTCTGGCTCGTTCTTCAGTCGTGAGGTGTCGACGTTGTGGCATGTTGAACACAGTGTGGCTCGTGCTTCGTGAGGATAAGTGAGCAAATGCACGATCTCCATTCTTACGGCAGCTGTGAGGAGGAGATTACAACAAAAATTACCATTAAATGAATGCTGGTCAAAATTAACGTTGACGAGTCCAGTATGATTCAAATTCTTTGTTCTGGTCATGAAGTCACTTGAGTAAAGGTAGTCTTTAATATCAGTATGTAAGCCGCCGATCAGGAGGCCATTTACCAAATTTAAAAGGAATCGAATGAACAGTGCTACAAAATATCAGTGTTCCCTAAATTGTTTTGACGAGCGTCATCAGGAAGCGTCATTAACACTCCCACCACTGAACAGTAGACATGATACACCAGCCCTGTGTTTCTAGTGCAGTCAGGAAGCGTCATTAACACTTCTAACACTGTACAGTAGACATGATACACCAGCCCTGTGTTTCTAGTGGTATCAGAAAGCGTCATTAACACTTCTAACACTGTACAGTAGACATGATACACCAGCCCTGTGTTTCTAGTGGGGACAGGAATCGTCATTAACACTTCCAACACTGTACACTAGACATGATACACCAGCCCTGTGTTTCAAGTGTAGTCAGGAAGCGTCATTAACACTTCTAACACTGTACAGTAGACATGATACACCAGCCCCGTGTTTCTAGTGTAGTCAGAAAGCGTCATTAACACTTCTAACACTGTACAGTAGACATGATACACCAGCCCTGTGTTTCTAGTGTAGTCAGGAAGCGTCATTAACACTTCTAACACTGTACAGTAGGCATGATACAATAGTCCTGTGTTTCTAGTGGACACAGAAAGCGTCATTAACACTTCTACCATTGTACAGTAGACATGATACACCATCATTGTGTTTCTAGTGGACACAGAAAGCGCCATTAACACTTCTAACACTGTACAGTAGACATGATACACCAGCCCTGTGTTTCTAGTGGTATCAGGAAGCGTCATTTACACTTCCAACACTGTACAGTAGACATGATACACCAGCCCTGTGTTTCTAGTGGTATCAGGAAGCGTCATTTACACTTCCAACACTGTACAGTAGACATGATACACCAGCCCTGTGTTTCTAGTGGTATCAGGAAGCGTCATTAACACTTCTAAAACTGTACAGTAGACATGATACACCAGCCCTGTGTTTCTAGTGGACACAGAAAGCGTCATTAACACTTCTAACACTGTACAGTAGACATGATACACCAGTCCTGTGTTTCTAGTGGACACAGAAAGCGTCATTAACACTTCTAACACTGTACAGTAGACATGATACACCAGCCCTGTGTTTCTAGTGGTATCAGGAAGCGTCATTTACACTTCCAACACTGTACAGTAGACATGATACACCAGCCCTGTGTTTCTAGTGGTATCAGGAAGCGTCATTAACACTTCTAAAACTGTACAGTAGACATGATACACCAGCCCTGTGTTTCTAGTGGACACAGAAAGCGTCATTAACACTTCTAACACTGTACAATAGACATGATACACCAGCCCTGTGTTTCTAGTGGACACAGAAAGCGTCATTAACACTTCTAACACTGTACAGTAGACATGATACACCAGCCCTGTGTTTCTAGTGGACACAGAAAGCGTCATTAACACTTCTAACACTGTACAGTAGACATGATACACCAGGCCTGTGTTTCTAGTGGACACAGAAAGCGTCATTAACACTTCTAACACTGTACAGTAGACATGATACACCAGCCCTGTGTTTCTAGTGGTATCAGGAAGCGTCATTAACACTTCTAAAACTGTACAGTAGACATGATACACCAGGCCTGTGTTTCTAGTGGACACAGAAAGCGTCATTAACACTTCTAACACTGTACAGTAGACATGATACACCAGCCCTGTGTTTCTAGTGGTATCAGGAAGCGTCATTAACACTTCTAAAACTGTACAGTAGACATGATACACCAGTCCTGTGTTTCTAGTGGACACAGAAAGCGTCATTAACACTTCTAACACTGTACAGTAGACATGATACACCAGCCCTGTGTTTCTAGTGGACACAGAAAGCGTCATTAACACTTCTAACACTGTACAGTAGACATGATACACCAGCCCTGTGTTTCTAGTGGTATCAGAAAGCGTCATTAACACTTCTAACACTGTACAGTAGACATGATACACCAGCCCTGTGTTTCTAGTGGGGACAGGAATCGTCATTAACACTTCCAACACTGTACACTAGACATGATACACCAGCCCTGTGTTTCAAGTGTAGTCAGGAAGCGTCATTAACACTTCTAACACTGTACAGTAGACATGATACACCAGCCCCGTGTTTCTAGTGTAGTCAGAAAGCGTCATTAACACTTCTAACACTGTACAGTAGACATGATACACCAGCCCTGTGTTTCTAGTGGACACAGAAAGCGTCATTAACACTTCTAACACTGTACAGTAGACATGATACACCAGCCCTGTGTTTCTAATGGCGGCGGGAAGCGTCATTAACACTTCTAACACTGTACAGTAGACATGATACACCAGCCCTGTGTTTCTAATGGCGGCGGGAAGTGTCATTAACACTTCTAACACTGTACAGTAGACATGATACACCAGCCCCGTGCTTCATGAACAACTCGTGGTTGAAGCCATGTATGAACAACTTTTAAGGAGAGAACTTTTCTATCAGTCCCTTAGTAGATATTTATTAATAACTAGAGCACCACCTAGGTGGTGCTCTGACGTCATCAAGGTCACGTGACTGTCAGTGTCTCATTAATATGCAGAATAACTCATTAATATGCAAATGTATGGCTGACGTCACAGGTCAATTAGGTTAATAAAGGGTCAACTGACCAGATGCAATCATGCAATAAATGACTTGACCATTCGTTAACCGTAGAACACGGGATAGTAATGAATGTCCCTATATGGACATGATATTACGACTGGGGGTTGGGTTGGGTCTTGACTCACGCGGAATGGAATGTCATTGTGAGACCATTTTGGCGCGAGAACATGTGGTGAACATTTGAACCTTTTGCGTTGAAGACATTTCTCTGTGCACATTTGGTGGCGGGCTATGTGTGGTAATATTAAAAAGCCCAGGAACAAGTTTACATAGAAAGATCTCCCGATATTCAATTACGTTAATTAAGGGTCAACTGATTGGATGCAATCATGCACTTGACCATTCGTTAAATGTAGAACAACATGTGTCTAAAAACAAGATGGCCGACGTTGCCATGAACGCTCACGGGTGTCACGTGTCCTCGGTTTGAATCTCGCGCCTGACCTACAAGTTAGTTCTATGGGGCCCCCGTTCCACAAAGCGATATGAGACTAAGTTGATCCGCAAGTGCATTAACTCATTTATACTCAAATATAATCATGACGTCACAGGTCAGAAAGGGTAATGAGAGGTCTGTTGTTCCAATGCACGAATGCAGTGTGTTAATGAGTCCTTCATTAAGTGAGAACAAAGCATAGTAATGAGTGTCCCTATATGGAAGTGGTTACTACAAGGTTCAAATGTGATTCACGGGGAAAGGAATGTCATTGTTAGACATATTCCATTGATGCATGGATTTCGGTAGTAATGACTGTCACATATGGCAAAGAGGGGTGTGAGTTGAATTTCCATAGAAACCACATGTCCAGTTCTTAACTCTTCTCGTGTTACCCATTATAAGTTCCTTTTAACAAACAGTTGCCATGACAACTATAAAAAAAAATAAGGGTTAACAGTCTTGACTCCTAGCTAGAGGTTAGCTCGGAGAAATATAGAGTCGGTATCGCGAAACCCGTGTGTTGAAGACTGTAATGTATGCCAGTCTGGTATATGACGTTTTAATACTGTAAAATTCTATTCTTTTTTCTCAAAGATGTTTGAGTTCAAAATGTCGGTTCAGTTTCCTATTTCAATGGAAAAAATACTCGTTTAACCCATACCCAGAATCATTTTCATGAGAAAAAATAGAGTGAAATAACGTAGTTTAGTAGATAACTTCTAAGTAATAAGATTACTTGAGCATTCATTAACAAAGAACAATGGATAATAATGAATATCCTTATATGGAAACTTAGGTCACCAATCCCTCATTAATATGCAAGATAACTCATTAATATGTAAATGTATAAGTGATGTATCAGGTGAATTAGATGAATACAGGGTCAACTGACCAGATGCAATTTACTTACATTAACAAAGAACAATGGATAGTAATGAATATCCTCATATGGAAACTTGACATCGCACGCGAAATGGAATGTTATCGCGACTGCATTTTGGCGCCTTTTTGCCCCCCTCTCTACATGCTCATTCGGGGGGCTGCGTCTGCTGAGATTATCAGCCCAGGAATAAGAGTGTGATTTATGTCAATATGTGTTATAAAACTCAACGGTAGTGTTGAGTGACTCACATTTTCACTCTAACCTTGCTGACAGTATTGAAGACGGAATGAATGAGGAGAATGGAGGTCACGTGCTACTGTGTCAGAGTCGTCTTAGGTGAGCAATAATTTTAATCTAAATATTTTTACAAATTATTTACTGATATGTAATTAGTTACATTGAAATCTTTTTTCTTTCTTTCTCATCTGTCTACCTCTAATGCATATTTGTGTAAAGTATTTTTGTAATGTTACGTATGCATTTGTACACCATGCTTTTGATAAAATAATTCATATTATTTAACAGTTAAACTTAAAACAGATTCTTATTTTACCAATCCATTTGTAGAGTTTAATACCCAACAGAAATTAGATATAATTCTTTTCTTTTTTTGTTGTTGTTGATAAAACATCACTCGTTAAACATTTTACAAAGCAAGAAATAGAACACTCATAGTGATTTTATGAAAATTTACTTTTTATGAAATGTAACAAAGTGATTTCTGATACAGACTATACTTTGGTGTGCGAGCGGCGCACAACTTTTGGGTACATGCTATGGCATTGCGATTCCTGGCTGTAGATGTTATAGTCTGTTTCTGCATGATGTATGATGTGTATGAAAAAAAAACTTGATTGAGTTTATTATGTTATCATGAGTCCAACGAATTCTCATTTAGGAAAAAAAAAGTACATGTTCAAATTCAATGTTCCCTTTGTTCAAGGGTGTGTGCACCACAAATGGCGTCCCATTGAAGAACCATCATAATTAAGAGACATAGTGATGTAGTTACCTTTACCTATGTGCTCTTTAATATAGTCAGACATGATCGATCAATGTATTCTTATATTGTCTTTTTTTTATCTCTTTTTACAAAACAGTTACGATTAATCTTAAGGTTTTAAAAAGGTGATCTTAGCATAGTGTTAGTTAACCATTGTCATGATACATTTCTATGACTCGAGATAAAGTTAGAATATTCTGAATTTAGCATGATTAGTTTTTTAAAACCTTAAGATTAATCGTTTGGTGTATTGTGTCCTCTGTCAGTGGTCAGGAAGATAACCCGATGATCAATTCAACGCAAGCTTCACCAAGTACATATTCGCTGGGGAGTCACGTGATCACCTTCTTTACAGCGCTCAATGGGCATAGTAATATTTCCATATTTAGTTAGTGTACTATGTACACAGTTGTCGACGCATCTAACAGTAGATCACATTGCTTATATTGTTACAAGTGAGGTTTATTTTACAACACTCCGAATGAGTTCGTATATGCTATACACATAACACCTTGTTTTGTCCGTGTTCTATGAGGCACCATTCCACATCTCAGGCTACGTTGATCCATAAGTGCAATAACTCATTCATTGTGAAATATAATCATGACGTCACAGGTCAGAAAGAGTAATGAGAGGTCTGTTGTTCCAATGCAAGAAGGAAATGTGTTAATGAGTCCTTCATTAAGTGAGAACAAAGCATAGTAATGAGTGTCCCTATATGGAAGTGGCTACTACGAGGTTCAAATGTGATTCACGGGGAAAGGAATGTCATTGTTAGACATATTCCATTGATGCATGTATTTCGTGTAGTTATGACTGTCACATGTGGCAAAGAGGGGTGTGAGTTGAATTTCCATAGAAACCAAATGTCCAGTTCTTAACTCTTCTAGTGTTACCTCTTATAAGTTCCTTTTAACATTCAGTTGTCATGACAACTAAATAAAAAAATAAGGGTTAACAGTCTTGACTCTAAGAGGTCAGCTCTGAGAAATATAGAGTCGGTATCGCGAAACCCGTGTGTTGAAGACTGCAAAGTATGCCAGTCTGGTCTGAGACGTTTTAATACTGTAAAATTACATTCTTTTTCTAAAAGATGTTTGGAGTTCAAAATGTCGACTCAGTTTCCTTTTTTCAATGGAAAAATACTCGTTTAACCCATACCCAGAATCATTTTTATGAGAAAAAATAGAGTGAAATAACGTAGTTTAGTGGATAACTTCTAAGAGATAAGATTACTTGAGCATTCATTAACAAAGAACAATGGATAGTAATGAATATCCTTATATGGAAACTTAGGTCACCAATCCCTCATTAATATGCAAGATAACTCATTAATGTGTAAATGTATAAGTGATGTATCAGGTGAATTAGATGAATACAGGGTCAACTGACCAGATGCAATTTACTTACATTAACAAAGAACAATGGATAGTAATGAATATCCTCATATGGAAACTTGACATCCCACGCGAAATGGAATGTTATTGCGACTGAATTTTGCCGCCTTTTTGCACCTTTTCTCCATGCTCATTCAGGGGGGCTGCGTCTGCTGAGATTATCAGCCCAGGAATAAGAGTGTGATCTATGTCAATATGTGTTATAAAACTCAACGGTCGTGTTGAGTGACTGACATTTTCACTCTAACCTTGCTGACAGATAAGACGTCCGTTTTCAAAATGAAGAGAGTTTCAGAGGATATATTTGGACCTACAGTCATTTTCACAAAGCATAGCAAGACCAAGTCGAGAAAAACATGTCGGAGAAAATCAATGGCATCAAAGGGGTCGCCGAAGAGACTGGTTGCATCTAAGAAGAAAAAGATGACAACCAAGAAAGCGAAAATGACTATACTGAAAATGCAACCCCTGTCGAAAGTAAAGGCTGCATAAACACCCTCCTCCTCCTCCTCTTCCTCCTCTAGATAAACACCCTCCTCCTCCTCCTCCTCCTCCTCTGGATAAACACCCTTCTCCTCCTCCTCCTCCTCCTCTGGATAAACACCCTTCTCCTCCTCCTCCTCTGGATAAACACCCTCCTCTTCCTCCTCCTCCTCTGGATAAACACCCTCCTCCTCCTCCTCCTCCTCCTCCTCCTCTGGATAAACACCCTCCTCTTCCTCCTCCTCCTCCTCTGGATAAACACCCTCCTCCTCCTCCTCCTCTGGATAAACACCCTCCTCCTCCTCCTCCTCTGGATAAACACCCTCCTCCTCCTCCTCCTCTGGATAAACACCCTCCTCCTCCTCCTCCTCCTCTGGATAAACACACTCCTCCTCCTCCTCCTCCTCTGGATAAACACCCTCCTCCTCCTCCTCCTCCTCCTCTGGATAAACACCCTCCTCCTCCTCCTCCTTCTCTGGATAAACACCCTCCTCCTCCTCCTCCTCCTCCTCCTCTGGATAAACACCCTCCTCCTCCTCCTCCTCCTCCTCTGGATAAACACCCTCCTCCTCCTCCTCCTCCTCTGGATAAACACCCTCCTCCTCCTCCTCCTCCTCCTCCTCCTATGGATAAACACCCTCCTCCTCCTCCTCCTCCTCCTCTGAATAAACACCCTCCTCCTCCTCCTCCTCCTCCTCCTCCTCTGGATAAACACCCCCCTCCTCCTCCTCCTCCTCTGGTGTTTATCCAGAGGAGGAAGAGGAGGAGGAGGGTGTTTATCCAGAGGAGGAGGAGGAGGAGGAGGAGGGTGTTTATCCAGAGGAGGAGGAGGAGGAGGAGGGTGTTTATCCAGAGGAGGAGGAGGAGGAGGAGGAGGGTGTTTATCCAGAGGAGGAGGAGGAGGAGGAGGGTGTTTATCCAGAGGAGGAGGAGGAGGAGGAGGGTGTTTATCCAGAGGAGGAGGAGGAGGAGGAGGAGGGTGTTTATCCATAGGAGGAGGAGGAGGAGGAGGAGGGTGTTTATCCAGAGAAGGAGGAGGAGGAGGAGGGTGTTTATCCAGAGGAGGAGGAGGAGAAGGGTGTTTATCCAGAGGAGGAGGAGGAGGAGGAGGGTGTTTATCCAGAGGAGGAGGAGGAGGAGGAGGAGGGTGTTTATCCAGAGGAGGAGGAGGAGGAGGAGGGTGTTTATCCAGAGGAGGAGGAGGAGGAGGGTGTTTATCCAGAGGAGGAGGAGGAGGGTGTTTATCCAGAGGAGGAGGAGGAGGAAGAGGAGTGTGTTTATCCAGAGGAGGAGGAGGAGGAGGAGGAGGGTGTTTATCCAGAGGAGGAGGAGGAAGAGGAGGGTGTTTATCCAGAGGAGGAGGAGGAGAAGGGTGTTTATCCAGAGGAGGAGGAGGAGGAGGAGAAGGGTGTTTATCCAGAGGAGGAGGAGGAGGAGGAGGAGGAGGGTGTTTATCTAGAGGAGGAAGAGGAGGAGGAGGAGGGTGTTTATGCAGCCTTTACTTTCGACAGGGGTTGCATTTTCAGTATAGTCATTTTCGCTTTCTTGGTTGTCATCTTTTTCTTCTTAGATGCAACCAGTCTCTTCGGCGACCCCTTTGATGCCATTGATTTTCTCCGACATGTTTTTCTCGACTTGGTCTTGCTATGCTTTGTGAAAATGACTGTAGGTCCAAATATATCCTCTGAAACTCTCTTCATTTTGAAAACGGACGTCTTATCTGTCAGCAAGGTTAGAGTGAAAATGTCAGTCACTCAACACGACCGTTGAGTTTTATAACACATATTGACATAGATCACACTCTTATTCCTGGGCTGATAATCTCAGCAGACGCAGCCCCCCTGAATGAGCATGGAGAAAAGGTGCAAAAAGGCGGCAAAATTCAGTCGCAATAACATTCCATTTCGCGTGGGATGTCAAGTTTCCATATGAGGATATTCATTACTATCCATTGTTCTTTGTTAATGTAAGTAAATTGCATCTGGTCAGTTGACCCTGTATTCATCTAATTCACCTGATACATCACTTATACATTTACACATTAATGAGTTATCTTGCATATTAATGAGGGATTGGTGACCTAAGTTTCCATATAAGGATATTCATTATTATCCATTGTTCTTTGTTAATGAATGCTCAAGTAATCTTATCTCTTAGAAGTTATCCACTAAACTACGTTATTTCACTCTATTTTTTCTCATAAAAATGATTCTGGGTATGGGTTAAACGAGTATTTTTCCATTGAAAAAAGGAAACTGAGTCGACATTTTGAACTCCAAACATCTTTTAGAAAAAGAATGTAATTTTACAGTATTAAAACGTCTCAGACCAGACTGGCATACTTTGCAGTCTTCAACACACGGGTTTCGCGATACCGACTCTATATTTCTCAGAGCTGACCTCTTAGAGTCAAGACTGTTAACCCTTATTTTTTTATTTAGTTGTCATGACAACTGAATGTTAAAAGGAACTTATAAGAGGTAACACTAGAAGAGTTAAGAACTGGACATTTGGTTTCTATGGAAATTCAACTCACACCCCTCTTTGCCACATGTGACAGTCATAACTACACGAAATACATGCATCAATGGAATATGTCTAACAATGACATTCCTTTCCCCGTGAATCACATTTGAACCTCGTAGTAGCCACTTCCATATAGGGACACTCATTACTATGCTTTGTTCTCACTTAATGAAGGACTCATTAACACATTTCCTTCTTGCATTGGAACAACAGACCTCTCATTACTCTTTCTGACCTGTGACGTCATGATTATATTTCACAATGAATGAGTTATTGCACTTATGGATCAACGTAGCCTGAGATGTGGAATGGTGCCTCATAGAACACGGACAAAACAAGGTGTTATGTGTATAGCATATACGAACTCATTCGGAGTGTTGTAAAATAAACCTCACTTGTAACAATATAAGCAATGTGATCTACTGTTAGATGCGTCGACAACTGTGTACATAGTACACTAACTAAATATGGAAATATTACTATGCCCATTGAGCGCTGTAAAGAAGGTGATCACGTGACTCCCCAGCGAATATGTACTTGGTGAAGCTTGCGTTGAATTGATCATCGGGTTATCTTCCTGACCACTGACAGAGGACACAATACACCAAACGATTAATCTTAAGGTTTTAAAAAACTAATCATGCTAAATTCAGAATATTCTAACTTTATCTCGAGTCATAGAAATGTATCATGACAATGGTTAACTAACACTATGCTAAGATCACCTTTTTAAAACCTTAAGATTAATCGTAACTGTTTTGTAAAAAGAGATAAAAAAAAGACAATATAAGAATACATTGATCGATCATGTCTGACTATATTAAAGAGCACATAGGTAAAGGTAACTACATCACTATGTCTCTTAATTATGATGGTTCTTCAATGGGACGCCATTTGTGGTGCACACACCCTTGAACAAAGGGAACATTGAATTTGAACATGTACTTTTTTTTTCCTAAATGAGAATTCGTTGGACTCATGATAACATAATAAACTCAATCAAGTTTTTTTTTCATACACATCATACATCATGCAGAAACAGACTATAACATCTACAGCCAGGAATCGCAATGCCATAGCATGTACCCAAAAGTTGTGCGCCGCTCGCACACCAAAGTATAGTCTGTATCAGAAATCACTTTGTTACATTTCATAAAAAGTAAATTTTCATAAAATCACTATGAGTGTTCTATTTCTTGCTTTGTAAAATGTTTAACGAGTGATGTTTTATCAACAACAACAAAAAAAGAAAAGAATTATATCTAATTTCTGTTGGGTATTAAACTCTACAAATGGATTGGTAAAATAAGAATCTGTTTTAAGTTTAACTGTTAAATAATATGAATTATTTTATCAAAAGCATGGTGTACAAATGCATACGTAACATTACAAAAATACTTTACACAAATATGCATTAGAGGTAGACAGATGAGAAAGAAAGAAAAAAGATTTCAATGTAACTAATTACATATCAGTAAATAATTTGTAAAAATATTTAGATTAAACTTATTGCTCACCTAAGACGACTCTGACACAGTAGCACGTGACCTCCATTCTCCTCATTCATTCCGTCTTCAATACTGTCAGCAAGGTTAGAGTGAAAATGTGAGTCACTCAACACTACCGTTGAGTTTTATAACACATATTGACATAAATCACACTCTTATTCCTGGGCTGATAATCTCAGCAGACGCAGCCCCCCGAATGAGCATGTAGAGAGGGGGGCAAAAAGGCGCCAAAATGCAGTCGCGATAACATTCCATTTCGCGTGCGATGTCAAGTTTCCATATGAGGATATTCATTACTATCCATTGTTCTTTGTTAATGTAAGTAAATTGCATCTGGTCAGTTGACCCTGTATTCATCTAATTCACCTGATACATCACTTATACATTTACATATTAATGAGTTATCTTGCATATTAATGAGGGATTGGTGACCTAAGTTTCCATATAAGGATATTCATTATTATCCATTGTTCTTTGTTAATGAATGCTCAAGTAATCTTATTACTTAGAAGTTATCTACTAAACTACGTTATTTCACTCTATTTTTTCTCATGAAAATGATTCTGGGTATGGGTTAAACGAGTATTTTTTCCATTGAAATAGGAAACTGAACCGACATTTTGAACTCAAACATCTTTGAGAAAAAAGAATAGAATTTTACAGTATTAAAACGTCATATACCAGACTGGCATACATTACAGTCTTCAACACACGGGTTTCGCGATACCGACTCTATATTTCTCCGAGCTAACCTCTAGCTAGGAGTCAAGACTGTTAACCCTTATTTTTTTTTATAGTTGTCATGGCAACTGTTTGTTAAAAGGAACTTATAATGGGTAACACGAGAAGAGTTAAGAACTGGACATGTGGTTTCTATGGAAATTCAACTCACACCCCTCTTTGCCATATGTGACAGTCATTACTACCGAAATCCATGCATCAATGGAATATGTCTAACAATGACATTCCTTTCCCCGTGAATCACATTTGAACCTTGTAGTAACCACTTCCATATAGGGACACTCATTACTATGCTTTGTTCTCACTTAATGAAGGACTCATTAACACACTGCATTCGTGCATTGGAACAACAGACCTCTCATTACCCTTTCTGACCTGTGACGTCATGATTATATTTGAGTATAAATGAGTTAATGCACTTGCGGATCAACTTAGTCTCATATCGCTTTGTGGAACGGGGGCCCCATAGAACTAACTTGTAGGTCAGGCGCGAGATTCAAACCGAGGACACGTGACACCCGTGAGCGTTCATGGCAACGTCGGCCATCTTGTTTTTAGACACATGTTGTTCTACATTTAACGAATGGTCAAGTGCATGATTGCATCCAATCAGTTGACCCTTAATTAACGTAATTGAATATCGGGAGATCTTTCTATGTAAACTTGTTCCTGGGCTTTTTAATATTACCACACATAGCCCGCCACCAAATGTGCACAGAGAAATGTCTTCAACGCAAAAGGTTCAAATGTTCACCACATGTTCTTGCGCCAAAATGGTCTCACAATGACATTCCATTCCGCGTGAGTCAAGACCCAACCCAACCCCCAGTCGTAATATCATGTCCATATAGGGACATTCATTACTATCCCGTGTTCTACGGTTAACGAATGGTCAAGTCATTTATTGCATGATTGCATCTGGTCAGTTGACCCTTTATTAACCTAATTGACCTGTGACATCAGCCATACATTTGCATATTAATGAGTTATTCTGCATATTAATGAGACACTGACAGTCACGTGACCTTGATGACGTCAGAGCACCACCTAGGTGGTGCTCTAGTTATTAATAAATATCTACTTCCCTTGTCATATGCTTCACAAGTACCCCGCTAAGAAATATCAGAGATTAAGTTGGACACATACCGGCACATATTATTCGCGAAATAAAATACGTCTCTCCATCTTTTGTTTAGTTCTAAAAGTGATGTTAAGTTACATTAATAACTCAAATCTCCTCACTGAATCGTATCACTGACAACTATACTTACATCTAGTATCAATCATCTTGAGCATCTCACTCTTCACCCACTCGATTTGCGTGCGCATCATGTCATGACACGTTCAACGCCAAGGGATAGAGCAAAACGAATATTGCGGGTTACCTAATAATTTACAGGAATGTGATTGACTTCGTGCATGTGAGGCGGAAAGACTGGCAGTTAAGGCTAGGGGCACTCAGAGGTTGACAAACTCCTCTCCTCGTTACATGGCTTATACGCGGCCTTAGATTGAATTCTCTCAATCAGTGACTCACTATTAACTGAAATTGTTTACATCTTTCGCATAACTGACTTGCCATGCACATGCTTTACATATCGTTAATAAACTATACTGTATGTCCGCCTGTAACAATGGCACACGACGTACCAAACCGAATCGTTTTGCTTCATTTTTCATTCATTCACAATCTGTCCTTTTCGTGAAGGCGCGCCCTATTAAAGGATTAAGGCATGTCCTATTACTATTAACTCAAACTATTTCCAAGGGAAAATTTATACATGCATGTCAAAATGTTTCTACGGGACGATGATCTCACTGTCTCACGCTCATTATTGCGGTAAACTTTCTTACAAATGTCTTGCATTCGGGGTTGAACAGCTTACAAAAGTCGAAAAATTACCAAATGTGACATGTTATTGGCAATTGTTTAAAGAAATAGAAATGCATGTACTTTCTACTCAATTACCCTAAAGGCATTATTTCAATTACCCACACATCCCATAGATTTTTCAGAAAACTATTACATATAGTTGAAAAAACAAACTGTTCAAGGGAGAAAATGTTATTGCAGTAAGAGCATATGCCACAATTCAGTGCGGGCGCTACCCGTAGGTCAGGACATGCTCATCCTTTTCACGAACACCTGGTGTCATCACTGATTTTCAGTGGTCATTCACATAATCTTTACCGCTATTTGCCCTCTATCCAAAATGGAATCTGTTTCGGCGGATAATCTAGATTTGTTATTCTCTTGCATTGAGGAGGCGGTCGGGTAGCCTAGTGGTTAAACCGTTCGCTCGTCACACCGACGACCCGGGTTCGATTCCCGACATGGTTACAATGTGTGAAGCCCATTTCTGGTGCCCCCCGCCGTGATATTGCTGGAATATTGCTAAAAGCGGCGTAAAACCATACTCACTCACTCACTCATTGACAATTTATATATTTTCAGTCACGAGTATAGTTTCATCACTTGGCCTAGTTGGCCTTACCTCGATCGGCTCGATCGTTCGTTCGTGTAAATGTGGAAAAACACAAAGTAAAAGCGTGATCTATAGTATACATTGAGAGGTGGATCCTTGAAATGGCAGTTAACCCGTGGAGACTTATGATATAGACACAATACTTTTGTTTTCGTGCTAAATACATTAGGCCCAGTTGCATGGAATGTTGTCTGCCATTTTCATATGGCGTTGATTTGGTTTACCATTAATAAAAACATTTTGCTAAACGGTGACATTTATCACCAAAGACATTCAGGTTTAAAAGCGCCCGAGAACGAATAATTAATTTAACTCTGGTAAACAGACATAGGGGTAGATGTCAGTAAATTTTATATTTGTAGGGAAGTTGTCGAATGAAACGCGTTCCACGTAGCGCAGTTCTTTATTTCGGTCGAAGCCGAACGCTGTCTGCAGATCCGTATTTTCTTACACAGACAGCACAGAGGGGTCAGTGGCGGTGGAACCCCCCTTGTCGAAACATTAAAGTAGAAAATTATTTTGAAGCATAAATAAAAATATTATCAATTGATTATTTATACGTCCTTAGTGTGATAAAGGTGCCTGATATATCTGTGAAAGGTGTCTTTGTATGACACGCGGAGTGAGTGAGTGAGTGAGTATGCTTTTAGCATTATTCCAGCAATATCACAGCGGGACACGCGAAGTAACAAGAATCTGTGACAAGTCATAGACGGAAATTGATCAGCAAAAATCCTTCCGCCGCACATGTGTTGGGTGAGTTGGTTTAAACGCCGCTTTAAACATTATTCCAGTTATATCACGACGTGTCAGCTTAATGTGGGAGGAAAGCCCGAAGTGATGCAGGTCTCAGACGTTTACCACTTCGGTGAAACCCACAAGCACGGGTATGGTGCTGACAAACCTAGAAACATCATCTGGACGAACCGGGATTTGAACCCACAATCGCGCCCTATAGACGACCGGGCCACCGGTGTACTGAAACATTTTGAAATAACTCGTCTTCCTGATTGAATTGTCAGAACCGCATTGTCCAGGGTTTCTAACGCTCTGTAGATATAGATACGTATTCTGATAATTGGTATATAGCAGGTAAAGCGACCGTTCCGTCACGCATGTTCACACCTGTATAGCTGGCTTACCTACCAAGAGACAAAGCAGAATAAGATTGACACTTTTAGGAGAATGCAGATGAGTAACATTTACTCCCGTAAATATATTTATCTTATTTATACAAAGGGACATACAGACACGGTTGACCCAGTTTTAGGCGGCACAATTCGCCATGCAGAGTTGCGTCCCCTAGGCGTGCCAGAAATCAATAATCGTAGGTTCGATTCCCAGCACCATACCATAATTCCGATTTTCCTCCCACATCAAGCTGACACACCGTGGTATAACCGAAATACTGTTAAAAGCGGCGCGAAATAATAGTCATTCAGGATATTCTTTTTGACGATCCTTTATCGATAAATTACTAGTGTATCAGATAACCAACGACTCTTTAACCCACAGATTTAGCTCCTTCTTTACGGACTTAAGTATGCACATGTGTTATTGTTGTGACTGAGTTAAATACCTGGGCGCATTCATCTACAATCAAATTTCATGTTCAGTAAAGATTTTGAAATAAGCAATACGAAATGCAACAGCGACAAGGCAACACTTCATCACTATGTCAGCGGCCGACATGTTTTACAAATACAACATTCAAAATGGTGGCTACCGTCGCGATAGCTTCGATGCTATGTTTGCTTGTGATAAGGTTGAGGAACTGGTCAGTAGTTCTTGGTAATTTTCCGATCAAAACACAAACACGAGTTCATGGTCTGATGGTTCTTAACAAACCAGAATGATGTTTCATGCAGGGCGAGGGCCAGGCAAGTCGGGCTCGACCAGTTTAAAAATATGGTAAAGTGAGAAGAGTAGGCTTGCAGTCAATAGATCGAGTCGTTACAGTCAATAGATCGAGTCGTTACAGTCAATAGATCGAGTCGTTACAGTCAATAGATCGAGTCGTTACAGTCAATCGAGTCGTTACAGTCAATAGATCGAGTCGTTACAGTCAATAGATCGAGTCGTTACAGTGATTGATGTCATGAGCATCGATCCATGCTGAAGACATAGCCTACTTAATTTCTTAGAGCACCAACGCCCGAATCGAACAATTTTGTGACTGTTGTCGCATGGTTTGTTTGGTTTGTTTGTTGTTTAACGCCGCACTCAGCAATATTCCAGCTAAATGACGGCAGTCTGTAAATAATCGAGTCTGGACCAGACAATCCAGTGATTAATATCATGAACATCGATCCACGCAATTGGGATCGATGACATGCATCAACCAAGTAACCGAGCCTGACCATCCGACCTCGCTTCTTACGACAAACATAGTCGCCTCTTACGCCAAGCATGGGTTGCTCGAGACCTTATTCTACTCCGGATCTTCACGCGGAAACAATGCTTTGTCGCAGGATAAAGTATTGTCGGTGCCTTTGATCTTTTAGGGAAGCATCTTAGAATAAAAATAAAGACATATTTTACGGACGGTGATGAGGTAGATTTCTTTAACCAATGAAGTAGGCTTATTTTTTTACCTCAACATGCAATCTGAGACGAAATAAGGTGAGACTGTAGTAAGACTTCTAGTATCACTCCACACTGTATTATCTTAGAGTGATCGGCACAAGCAGCCGAGCGCCAAACTATGCCATGCTCTTAACCAGACACGTCACACTGACGTCATAGTTCGCCCCTTCGCCAGTCAAGGCGTTTCTTGCGTTTCTTGACTGGCAGTGGGACGTGTCACTCGTGTTAGGACGTAAACAGTGGGTAAGTTTTCCGCTTGTACTTCAGAGTTTTGTTAGGAAATTAAATGAAACAAACATTGTAAATATTTTAAGATTGATGTACAACAGAATACATTTTGAAGGAATCAGGTGCTTGCTTCACACAATGTTTACACCCAGACGTTTGTTTAGCCTGTCACCGGGGATAACAAACGTCTGGATGTAAACATTCATACTTCGTTTCAACTGAAAAGCTTGTTCTATTTTAATCAGTCTATTACATAATATATGCTTGTAAGTTTCATCTCTGAACTAATAACAATTATTTACAACTGGGACTGAAGACTATATCAGATGATCCTAAATCTGTTCAGTCAAGTGTCGGATGTGTTTTTGCGCTCATATTTTTAAAACGTTGTTCTGCATCACAGAACGGCCAAATGTGTCAGCCATATTATTTTTACACTCAAGGCCTGCAGCTTTGTTCTTCGAATCCGGAAAATATTATCATTAACAAATGTATTTTTGCATTGCTTTTGAAGAATTGCAAGGAAATGTAGAATATATAAGAGAAAATGTGCATGATTCTCATTATGTTATGGTTAAGTTAGAACGGACGTTAAATGCGAAAACAATTTGGCGCATGTCACACGGGCAATCGGCATTTCAATCACTTTCTTATCACTTTATAGAGCCACATGTTTATTCCCTTCTTTACACAACCAAACACCGTATCAAACATCTTGTAGTGCCGGCTACAGTTTCTGCCTCAGATAGTAACCTGATCTGTGATGGATGTACTGCCGCCATCGCTCGGAATGCTGAATTATGACAGTGTTGCAAACAGTTTTCCTGACACTGAATTACCACTGTGTTGCACACGCGCGTAGTCAAGTAGACCTGTTGCTCTTTTACACTGATTGTATATCATCAAGAAAATGTCCTCACTGAAATATTAATCTGTAGCATGTCGTATATCGACGTTTGTAATACTGTGTAGCCCGAGACACCAAGCGACGTAAAGTGCACCAGTTTCAGAGTCTAGTTAAGAGAGTGTTTGTATTGGGGAGGGTGGGGACTAAAACATCAAGCAAAGTCACTTGGAACAACAAATAATTTACGATAGGTCGCAGCACTCTACATTTAGTAGCCTGTTATCATCAATTGGCAAAGGCAATATGGACCCAGAGAAACCATCAAGACAGTTGTCGATGTAACAATTGTGTTAAATGCCCATTGTCCACAGACGTTGAAATGCACGAGAAATATATTTTCCTCCAGAATTACACTGGTGGGCGTCATATCCTGGTCAAAATATATATAACGATGTGCATTGATTCTCACTCGCAACAAATACCTGAGTATAATTTAAATATACAGTAGTAATAACATAGCAGGCAATGAAAATTAGAAAACAATGTTCAGTATTTGACCTGTATGAGCGAAGTAGGTTTGCTATTCACAGTGTTGATACTCAATTGCAGATATTATGCAACAACGCACCAACTTGCGGGGACCATTTCATTGTCATAACGATTCCACCCACACTAACGAAGTCAGACTAAAATACTAATCATTCCATAATTGGGAATTAAGGGTAGGTAGCTGATGTAATACCATGTTGTAAAGTTCGAAATTAATAATTGCACATATTCTGTGTATTCTGTGTACAGCAATATAAACTAACATGTTTAGTCCTTAGTCCTCATAATGATAACATATAAAACCCTAAAGAATGACATATGTCTACTAGCTTAGTCGTTATGATATCTGAACTAGGGGGCCTGTTGGGATGTTTGGCAGGGAATATAGGACGAGTGCCAATTTCTATCGCTGATGTAGTAATGTTCATTTTTGTTGTATGTTGTATGATTATATTATTATGACAACAAAATAACAATCTATTCAGTTCCTGCAACTTCAACCATGAGAAGAGATATATCTCAGAAGTGATAAAAGCAATCTAAATCTAATAAATATAAGTGATTTCCAAAATTTGTCAGTCACCATGCTATGATATATGAATAAGCCTCTACTGCAACAAATGTATTAAAGGTTAAGTTCATCAGAGAATAAATTTGAAAGTCACACATTTGTTGAAAGGCAAAAGCTTCTCTGAGGCCAGTAGTTATAATGTTTACCTGCAATATATAGTTTTCTGAACAGCATATATGGGGGTTTTGGGTGGTGGGTAGCCTAGTGGTTAAAGCATTCGCCCTTCGCGCGGAAAAACTGGGGTTGATTCCCCCACATGGGTACAATGTGCATAGCCCATGTCTAGTGTTCCCCGCCCAGATATTGCTGGAATATTGCTAAGAACCTGTAAAACCCAACTGAACAGCATATTTTGTGTTTCAGCCTCGAGCGACCGGAGCCACGGAGAAAGGGCTGCACAGATGACGACAGTGACGACCCATGGTAGGTGGGAGAACCCAGCAGGTGGTAGATACTGTCACTGTCCAACTTTGTACGAGATGAGGTCACATCAACATGTAACAAATATAAGCCTGAAAGTTCACTCCAAAAACCTTCATATGAACAGTCTCTACAATAACAAATTGATAAATGTAGTCTCTTATTATTCTAATAATTTGAAACAAGTCAATTGTATTGCCAGTACCACCATAAGGCTCAATCCAACAAGCCTGTACAGACGCGCGGCTCAGATGAACAGCAATCTCAATTTTTGTGTTGTATATTTATGATAGGCGTTTGAGTGATTTATTAGTCGCTAGACTACCTTATAATAATACCTCTTCTAAGATGAATGGTTTTGAAATTGTATTCATCAGTCAAAATTTTAAAAACCTAAACTTTGTAGAATATCTTGTATGTATAATGCTTATGTGGTTTGTATTGTTTTCTGAACAGCATGTTCTGTGTTTCAGCCTCGAGTGACCCGAGCCAGACCGCGAGGACAGCAGTGACGACCACTAAAAAGCCTGCTACACAGGGTAGGTGGGAGAACCCAGCAGGTAGAAAGCCCACACTTTAATCCCTCCAACAATTAACAAGCTGGGGTATAGACAGACCCGTGGGGGTTTTGACTTGCGTCTTGCATGTCATCGTATCCCAGTTGTGTCGATCGGTGCTCATGTTGTCAACCACTGGACTGTCTGTCTGTACCAGACTCCGCCATCTTATTGCTGGACTCCTGCTGAGTGCGGCGTAAAACAACAAACAAACAGGCTGACATACTCCAATGTCATGTCTTATAAGATCTATGTAATATTTCCAGTCAACAATTGTATTGACAGTATCATCTCATAAAGCTCAGTCCATGAAACGTTGACACTCTCCAGCCACACACAGAATAATGTTACAACAACTGGATGTAACAGAAAGATTCTAAACATTGACCACATAATCCTTGATTACATGAACCAGCTGTCGTCCTTCCCCTTGATCCTTGTGTTGTCAGCCATGTTGGAAGTGGTTGATGACGTACCGTGTCACGTGTCACCACGTTGAGGTGTGAACCATGTAGATGTATGACGAAGATGTCTGGAAGTGTACAGAGTTTACTTTGTGTTACAGCGACTCCATCACCAGCAGACTGCGGGGACCTCTATGTCGCCAGCGGGGACGGGGACCTGGAGGAGGTGAAGCGGATCCTGTCTCGGGGCGTGGACGTCAACTGTAGGTGGAGGGGGAGCGAGACACCGGTGATGTGGGCAGCAGGCGGGGGACACAGAGACGTGGTGGAGCTCCTGGTGGGTGAAGGGGCCGATGTGTCACTGGTGAGCGGGGTCGGTGACAACATCCTTCACTTCGCCTGTGCTGGAGGAGACATGGAGACGGTGAAGTTTCTGCTGTCTCTGCACGTGGTGGACATCGACGCCAGGAACAACTACGGGGACACGGCGGCGGGCTGGGCGAGACTCAATGGACATACGCGAGTGGCGGATCTCCTCGTGTCCCGCGGCGCTCAGTGACGTCAGTGTCGTGTTTGTGTAGACGGTGGGGGAGACCTGACAGTGACGTGGTGTGCCGTTCACGTCGTCGTGTGTACATCTGTCTTTATTTACGTGAAACTGTTTGTTGTTTTGAGAGATGAATAAAACTTGTAAAAACTTTGTCAGACATTTTGTCATTTGTTGTGTTTGGAACTTCGCATGATCAGGTAAGAAAATTGTTAACTGAGTGTAAATAGAGATGATGTGTGATTGGTATGTAAGCACCGCACCTCGTGATATGTTCATGCATGTCGTCATATGTTTCTGTGTTAGTTTTACGCCATAAGTTTGTAATTAATCGTGAAAAACACACAAAAAAAAACCCCTGTTTGTTTACATCTCGCTGCACTCGGTGACGTCAGACCGAGGCGAGGTTCGCCCAGCTGACCTGGCGCCAAATGTACAATGACAGTGACGTCACACTGTCGATGACGTCACGGCATTCCGGCTTAGGTCTCAACACTAAAGCTGCCGGCTGTTTTCTCTGCTAACTACGATATCGGTAATTCACAGAGCGGCACATTGCTGACTTCGCGATGTATGCAAGTACAGCACAGGCCTCATGTGGGCGATATAGATTAACAAGTGGAGATGTGTTGCATATTATTGCTGCTGAAATTTAAAAAGAAAAATTTCTGATTGGCGAGATATTTATTTTCTCTCTCCCATATCACCATTTCAATCAAGCTACTTCCCAGCGCGTCACACCTTCTTTACACTCTCGTTTTACGACTGACCAGATTTCCCAGATGAATTCAGAGCTATAGATAGGGTTTGGGTTATTTGTTGTTTTTTACCCAGGGGCAGGATGCCAGAGGGATATATATGTCCCTCCTCTTCAAACCTCACTTTGAAGTCGAATAAAATTCAAAATACATCAGACACGCAGATACACGTCACAGTTTTGTATACTGTGAACTTTCCGCCATATTAGATAGTGTTTACAAAATCACGTTTCACATGTAGCCTACCGGTAATGAGACACCTGTAACATTACGCGTATTTCAAACTCAGCTGTGATACATACATCCTTGAATTCCTCATACATTTTAGAATCAAATGACACATGGTCTCTGTCACCAATACAAAGTGCCGAGATCAAATAAAGCAAAATAAGTTACGTGTGAAAACAAAGCTGTGCTCGAAAAACTGCACTTGTTTGAAATGTAAACAAAGCTAAATACATATTTAACAGTGTAGCATTTTCCCCTTTTTTAGCTATCCATTCGTCTATTCGTTCAGAATTTGCATGGGAAGAGAATTATAGGAAGAATTAGGAAATTAAAAATAGATATATTGCTATGCTTTGATATTTTCCAACAGAAATTGTCCAAGCTACCGTTCTGTGTGAAGCCATGACTGACGTAATATCACGCACAACGACAACGGTATTTATCGGAATTTCTGACTATTTCCGTTGGTTTCAATAAAAATATAACAACAAATAACAGTAAACAGATTGTCAGAATGTTTCTGATTACTTACATGTCACATTTATGTATATACGATCCGTGAATCAACGAAAGTCACCTCCTACAATCCCGCGTACTGTTGACAGGGAACACGTCATTTTGTAAAAGTCAGTCACCGGTAGTGATGTCATAAGTCAACATTGTTGTACATATTTGGTAATTTCTGAAGGTGAAGGCCCTTGAATGAAAGCACACACGATCATTGTATCCTGTTGTTTACAGTTTCAAGTGTGATGTAGATTTTGCCTATCTCTAATACATATTTCCACACAATTAATTTAACTTTGGATATTCGCCAGTGTTCAATATAATATCATACGTAAATATAGGCCACAACATGTATGAATGTACCTTTGATGATCTCGTGTTTGTTTGAACATTGTTTACATAAGAAATTGCTAAGTTTATAGTGTCGTATACCAAATTTCTTTCCTTTGGAGAAGTGTTACAAGGTGAAATGTAAATGTAACTGCAACATGTACGTATTTTGGGGGAGTGTTCATATAAACAATTTCCATGAACAGCCGTTTCATTTTATTTTAAAACTGAATATATTACTTTAACCAAATGGATAATATTTTTCGTTAAAATATATGCACACATTTCCAGGAGAATTGTCTTGGTCTTGGAATAGTTTTTTTAGGTCGTTTGATAAACATAATGGTGATATCTAACGATTCGCAGATGTGCGTTGTCACAAACGATTTACGAATTATTCCTCTCGTTTTGCATTATATAATCAAAATGTTCATCTTTTTCTAAATATTGTTATCACAGGATATTAAACTGTTTACTTTATTTCTCCAAGAATTGTAGAAAGTAATTAGGGGAGGTATATATATATTAATCAAAATACCAGTGTCGTCTTTCTCCGACGTTGTCAAAGACATAAAACCAGCCATACATCAAATAGAAGGGTGTGATGTTTTAAGTATTTCATTACATTTGATCACAAGGCTAGTGCTTCATTAACAATGGGCGGTTAGTGGTAAAGCGTTCGCTCGTCACACCGAAGACCCGGGTTCGATTCCCGACATGGTTACAATGTGTGAAGCCCATTTAACGTGTCCCCCATCGTGATATTGCTGGAATATTGCTTAAAGGTGCGTAAAACCAAACCCACTCACTCACTCCATTAATAATGGTGCAACATAAGCCAAATTATGCCCCCTTTTCTTTTTTCGTGCGTAACCTCTCTGTCGCCTTTTGACATCATAGTGAAAAATCAGTTTTCATCATTTACGGCAGGCTATTTTTTGCATTGAATGTATGGCAGACAGACAGACAGACAGACACACAGACAATTTATTCAATAGAAGCCACTGACCCAAAATACATACATATGCAGGAATACATAAAGCCTGCGCAAAATGACATATTTACAAACTGGGAAAATTTACATTATTTACATATTTTTTTTTCTTATAAATTCGCAGTGGATTATTTACTATTTACCCTTAATTGATGAGCTTTGGTTAAGAAAAATAGATATTTTATATAAGGTATCTTATGCATCTGAGGAAATAATAGAGATAAAGTTATGCTGAAGGTTTGAGGTAATATATTTATCTAAAAGTGCATTACCGGGGCTGTAGGATTCACAAATTAATGATAAGTCTTTCTTCAGATGGTTAGGCATGGTATCTTCCAATATATACTGCTATTGGAAAGTTACTTAAAATCCTTTTTAAGTGAGATGGAAGTGGTGAATTTAAGTAATATTCAACATTTGGTAGCGATTTAAAATGTTTATAGGAATAAGAGTCAGATAAACTGTTCACATTTACACTCCAGGTTTGCTGCAAGTTGTCAAATAGTCTCTGTTTAAACATGGAAATAAAAACAATTTTATCCCAAATTCTTGTGCTATCCATGCATATTCAAATCCAAATCGGAATAAAAATATTTTTAAAGTGTGTGGCCCAGGTGGTGCGACCTGAATCATCCAGAACAGCTAGCATCTTGTAACACTGATATATGGTAGTCTCTCCGGGCCCAGGTGGTCCAGGTGGTGCGACCTGAATCATCCAGAACAGCTAGCATCTTGTAACACTGATATATGGTAGTCTCTCCGGGTCCAGGTGGTCCAGGTGGTGCGACCTGAATCATCCAGATCAGCTAGCATCTTGTAACACTGATATATGGTAGTCTCTCCGGGCCCAGGTGGTCCAGGTAGTCCAGGGGGTCCAGGTGGTGCGACCTGAATCATCCAGAACAGCTAGCATCTTGTAACACTGATATATGGTAGTCTCTCCGGGCCCAGGTGGTCCAGGTGGTGCGACCTGAATCATCCAGAACAGCTAGCATCTTGTAACACTGATATATGGTAGTCTCTCC
This sequence comes from Haliotis cracherodii, assembly GCF_022045235.1. NCBI lineage: Eukaryota > Metazoa > Mollusca > Gastropoda > Lepetellida > Haliotidae > Haliotis > Haliotis cracherodii. The sequence goes on along the minus strand of NW_027266289.1, from coordinate 745,648 downwards.
GGGCCCAGGTGGTCCAGGTGGTCCAGGTGGTGCGACCTGAGTCATCCAGAACAGCTAGCATCTTGTAACACTGATATATGGTAGTCTCTCCGGGCCCAGGTGGTCCAGGTGGTGCGACCTGAATCATCCAGAACAGCTAGCATCTTGTAACACTGATATATGGTAGTCTCTCCGGGCCCAGGTGGTCCAGGTGGTGCGACCTGAATCATCCAGAACAGCTAGCATCTTGTAACACTGATATATGGTAGTCTCTCCGGGCCCAGGTGGTCCAGGTGGTGCGACCTGAATCATCCAGAACAGCTAGCATCTTGTAACACTGATATATGGTAGTCTCTCCGGGCCCAGGTGGTCCAGGTGGTCCAGGTGGTGCGACCTGAGTCATCCAGAACAGCTAGCATCTTGTAACACTGATATATGGTAGTCTCTCCGGGCCCAGGTGGTCCAGGTGGTGCGACCTGAATCATCCAGAACAGCTAGCATCTTGTAACACTGATATATGGTAGTCTCTCCGGGCCCAGGTGGTCCAGGTGGTGCGACCTGAATCATCCAGAACAGCTAGCATCTTGTAACACTGATATATGGTAGTCTCTCCGGGCCCAGGTGGTCCAGGTGGTCCAGGTGGTGCGACCTGAGTCATCCAGAACAGCTAGCATCTTGTAACACTGATATATGGTAGTCTCTCCGGGCCCAGGTGGTCCAGGTGGTGCGACCTGAATCATCCAGAACAGCTAGCATCTTGTAACACTGATATATGGTAGTCTCTCCGGGCCCAGGTGGTCCAGGTGGTGCGACCTGAATCATCCAGAACAGCTAGCATCTTGTAACACTGATATATGGTAGTCTCTCCGGGCCCAGGTGGTCCAGGTGGTGCGACCTGAATCATCCAGAACAGCTAGCATCTTGTAACACTGATATATGGTAGTCTCTCCGGGCCCAGGTGGTCCAGGTGGTGCGACCTGAATCATCCAGAACAGCTAGCATCTTGTAACACTGATATATGGTAGTCTCTCCGGGCCCAGGGGGTCCAGGTGGTCCAGGTGGTGCGACCTGAATCATCCAGAACAGCTAGCATCTTGTAACACTGATATATGGTAGTCTCTCCGGGCCCAGGTGGTCCAGGTGGTGCGACCTGAATCATCCAGAACAGCTAGCATCTTGTAACACTGATACATGGTAGTCTCTCCGGGCCCAGGTGGTCCAGGTGGTCCAGGGGTCAAGGTGCTGCGACCTGAATCATCCAGAACAGCTAGCATCTTGTAACACTGATATATGGTAGTCTCTCCGGGCCCAGGTGGTCCAGGTGGTGCGACCTGAATCATCCAGAACAGCTAGCATCTTGTAACACTGATATATGTTAGTCTCTCCGGGCTCAGTTGTATCAGCCTGCACCAGTACTTCACAGCTCTTGTCATATATATGTAAGCTGTAAAGGAGCTCTACCACACTCACCTAGCACCATCACATTACATGTATTTCTTGACACTTTAAGAACTCATTTGCACACCTTAACTTGAATATCCTCAATGATTTTGCTGTAATTAACATCCCAGATTTCAGAGCCATAGCACAGGATAGGAGTTACGATACTATCAATAATTTTGAATAAATCTTTGCATGGAATATCACCAAGTTTCTTCTGATATCTATTTATGACAAACACAGCTTTGGAACTCTGAGCAGCTAAACATGTTTGAGCCTGGGTCCACACCAGTTTGGGGGTGAACATAATTCCTAAATATCTGTAAAATGGAACAACATCAATGCTTTCACCATTATATGACCACTTTTACATTCAAAATAATCAGTTAGTCCAGTTGAAGCCCTTACACAAGCACACAGACTTGAATACATTGATGAAATTATGTTGAACAGTTAACCCTTGATCCAAACATCATGCAGGCTTTGCAGTAACCATGTCTTATGGTGTCAAATGCCTTTGTAAAGTCAACAAAGAGGTAGTAAAATCTCCCCTTTCTTCTCCCTGCATATTTTGAGTCATTGCCTGCAGACTAAAAATGTTGTCAATAGTTGAATAATTGGACCTAAATCCTGCTTGTAGTTCATCAATTATGTTATTTTTCTCACAAAGATTCTTAAGTCTCCAGTTTATGATAGAGGTAAATATTTTACACAAGTTATCAATCAAGGATATTCCCCTGTAGTTGTTTACATCATGCTTGTCTCCAGACTTAAAAAGAGGGCAAATGATACTTCTATTCCAAGCATTTGGAAACACACCATTGTCAAGTATTTCATTAAAGAGAGCAGTCAATGTAAGTATAATTATATTTTTTGTATTCTTGAAATATTCAGAGACAATACCATCAGGTCCTGGTGATTTATTATTTGCAAGCTTTTGGATATGTTGTTCAACTTCTTGATTTGTTATAGGTTGATTTAAATCTTCATGTGCCGGGGTATCATCAGTTACATAATTATCTGTGTCCATTGGTGGAGGTAAGATGGGTTTATTTTCTGAGTGGAGGAGGGAAGAAAAGTGCTTCATCCATTCATCAGTTCTAATTCCAGCTAGCAATTGTGATTGTCTCCCTTGCTTTAACAATTTCCAGAATAATTTAGGATTAGCTCTTGATTCAATTAGTTTTTGTTGCTGTTGATTTTGATAAGATTGTCTTTTAAGTGCAAAAGTTTTCTTGAGTTTAGATCGCAACTCCTTAAACACACTAATATCTAAACAATAGTCTCTATGTCCTCTCAGGGCACAGTATTTTTCATTCTTTAAGTTTTCAAGTTCACAGTCCCACCAAGGTGGTTGACTGATCTGTCTAGTTTTATCATGTGTTGAAGGAAAACAGTAAAGTCTCTTGTTTATAGATGCTGCTTCGTGGTAGTCATTCACAAGTCCACAGAGTGCAGTATTAACATCTGTTGAAATTATCTGTTCAATTTCATCTTTGAGGAGGTCATACAAGTCTTTAAACTTGGATTTAAAGACATCTTTATTATCTTCCTTCCATGGGTATTTGTACCAGGGATTAACTTCAAGTTCACTAAGCAGAGAATCATCATTGTACTTGTTGACTTGTACATTACTGCAATCATTATGAGCAAAATTAAACCTGCAAAACACTGGGAAGTGATTTGACTCATCTCGCTCACCTACTCCAAAGTCAGATATACATGGAATGAGGCTAGGGGAAGCTATCATATAGTCCACAGTACTGGCACCATTGTGTGTAATGCATGTATATTCACCTTGCTTGTCTCGGTGATATCTTCCATTCAATATATGTATACTGAATAATTTGCACAATTCAACAAGTCTCTTACCAAAATTGTTGCAGTTATCAGAATCTTTATTGTTCCTTGGTACTTCAAAGCTGTCAGTTGGGTAATCATCAATCTCCTTTTGGATAAAATCAATGTTATCTTCAGGTATGTAATCAAGGAAGGTTTTGGTCCTGGCATTCAAATCACCAGCAAGATAGAGTTCCTTTTCTGGGTGATCATGTACAATCTCTGTCAAATAGTCCTCCAATACTGACATACCATCTCTATCTTTATCCTCATAGATAGGCGAGTTCTCAGGTGATAGATATGTCAGAATCAAGATTGTATCCTTGTCAATACCTAATCTTGATGTGTTAAATAAGAAAACTACTGCATTTTCAAAATGTTCATATATCCTTGTTAAATATCCATCAATGACCCACGATTCTCAAATAAAAATTGTCACACCACCACTGCATCTACCAAACTTCTTAGTTTTTACCCAAACACTGTTATATGAATGTATGGCGTTATAAGTACTCATATAACTCCATTTGATATATAGTTATGTCGTTCAGATATTAGGCAGAATTTTGTTCGCTCACAGTTTCCGTAAAGCTTTAAATAACAAAAATTGTCTCACAGTACTTTTACCAGTTGATGATAAAAAGCGGCGAAATTTCCTGAATAAATTTTCAGACAACACTTAGCAGTATCTTTTGTTCAAACGGATAAATATCTGCAGTTACAGTTAAACCATCAGATAGGAAATGTAATACTCTGTGTAATCATATAGCCGGAGGTAGATCCAGTCCCGCATGAGCGCAATTGTCGCACAACCTGCACTTTTCCGATCTTAGGAAAATGTGCGTCTGAAAAAAACCTCAGCATCCAGCGGGTTAATTTTGATTGTGTTTCCCATGTTTTAAGATACAATATGTATAATGTATACTGACGAGACACGATGTGCTTTTTATTTGGCATCGATCAGTTTGTCGCAAACGCTTTTCCGAATGTAACTGACGTTAAGTGAATTTGGCGATCGTCTGATACACAATCATGTTATTTAACAGTTGTAACATATGCAATCGTTTTATCTAATAGTTATAATATAAGCATAATTTTTATTTAAAGAGCAAAAATTTTAGTTTTTGTTGCGTATTTGATTAATCTGCGTAGTTCAGTTTATTTAATGCGTATTTTACGCAAATACACAGCTTATCTTGAGCTCTGGAATTTACCTTTTTCTTTGGATCTCTGGATCGAGATTGCAGACTAACATGAAATCACTAGACTGTGTTCCTGTCTACCTAAACTAAATCGCGCTAACCTTGCGTGGCGTACCAACAATGGAACCAGTTTAATAAAATCACCCAACTTCCCCCTTACATTCCTACTGTACCAATTATATGATAGTTGATACGAAATTGAATTCAAATTGAGAAAGCAATAATTATTAGCTGAGGTAAGTGTATATTCGGTGTCACGGAAGTCATCACTTGATTATAAACAAAATGGTCAGTCGGTTGCGAGTTGTACTCCAAGCATGGTTGTGGTCACCCATCACAGTGGGGAGCTTTGACTGGTGTCAGTGACAGCGAAGAGAAATTGCATTCCAGTAACAAAACAAGAGATCCATGGGGCCTGTATCGCTCACCGGGATATTTACACAATCAGTCCTTTTGTACAATTGTGAATTCCTATCACCTGAGAATACTTCCAACCAAATGTCAGGGGTAGGGAGTGGTGGGTAAGTGATGGGGAGTGGTGGGCCAGTGATGGGGAGTGTTGGGTCAGTGATGGGGAGTGGTGGGTCAGTGATAGGGAGTGGTGGGTCAGTGATGGGGAGTGGTGGGTCAGTGATGGGGAGTGGTGGGTCAGTGATAGGGAGTGGTGGGTCAGTGATGGGGAGTGGTGGGTCAGTGATGAGGAGTGGTGGGCCAGTGATGGGGAGTGGTGGGTCAGTGATGGGGAGTGGTGGGTCAGTGATAGGGAGTGGTTGGTCAGTGATGGGGAGTGGTGGGTCAGTGATAGGGAGTGGTGGGTCAGTGATGGGGAGTGGTGGGTCAGTGATGAGGAGTGGTGGGCCAGTGATGGGGAGTGGTGGGTCAGTGAATGGGCGTGGTGGGTCAGTGATGGGGAGTGGTGGGTCAGTGATGGTGAGTGGTAGGTCAATGATGGGGAGTGGTGGGTCAGTGATGGGGAGTGGTGGGTCAGTGATGGGGAGTGGTAGGTCAATGATGGGGAAGTGATGGGTCAGTGATGGGGAGGGGTGGGTCAATGATGGGGAATGGTGGGTAAGTGATGGGGAATGGTGGGTCAGTGATGGGGAGCCGTGGGTCAGAGATTGGGAGTGGTGGGTCAGAGATTGGGAGTGGTGGGTCAGTAATGGGGAGTGGTCGGTCAGTGATGGGAAGTGGTGGGTCAATGATGAGGAGTGATGGGGAGTGGTGGGTCAGTGATGGGGAGTGGTGGGTCAATGATGAGGAGTGATGGGGAGTGGTGGGTCAGTGATGGAGAGTGGTGGGTCAGAGATTGGGAGTGGTGGGTCAGTGATGGGGAGTGGTGGGTCAGTGATGGGGAACGGTGGGTCAGAGTTTGGGAGTGGTGTGTCAGTAATGGGGAGTGGTAGGTCAGTGATGGGAAGTGGTGGGTCAATGATGAGGAGTGATGGGGAGTGGTAGGTCAGTGATGGGAAGTGGTGGGTCAATGATGAAGAGTGATGGGGAGTGGTGGGTCAGTGATGGAGAGTGGTGGGTCACAGATTGGCAGTGGTGGGTCAGTGATGGGGAGTGGTGGGTCAGTGATGGGGAGTGGTGGGTCAGTGACGGGGAGTGGGGAGTCAGTGATGGGGAGTGGTGGGTCAGTGATGGGGAGTGGTGTGTCAGTGATGGGGAGTGCTGGGTCAGTGATGGGGAGTGCTGGGTCAGTGATGGGGAGTGGGGAGTCAGTGATGGGGAGTGGTGTGTCAGTGATGGGGAGAGGTGGGTCAGTGATGGGGAGTGGTCGGTCAGTGATGGGGAGTGCTGGGTCAGTGATGGGGAGTGGGGAGTCAGTGATGGGGAGTGTGGTGTCAGTGATGAGGAGTGGTGGGCCATTGATTGGGAGCGGTGGGTCCTTGATGGGGAGTGGTGGGTCAGTGATGGGGAGAGGTGGGTCAGTGATTGGAAGTGGTGGGCCAGTGATGGAGAGTTGTGGGTCAGTGATGGGGAGTGGTGTGTCAGTGATGGGGAGTGGTGGGTCAGTGATGGGGAGTGGTTTGTCAGTGATGGGGAGTGGTGGGTCAGTGATGGGGACTTGTGGGCCAGTGATGAGGAGTGGTGGGTCAGTGATGGGGAGTGGTGGGTCAGTGATGAGGAGTGGTGTGTCAGTGATGAGGAGTGGTGGGTCAGTGATGGGGATTGGTGAGTCAGTGATGGGGAGCGGTGTGTCAGTGATGAGGAGTGGTGGGTCAGTGATGAGGAGTGGTGTGTCAGTGATGAGGAGTGGTGGGTCAGTGATGGAGAGTGGTGTGTCAGTGATGGGGAGTGGTGTGTCAGTGATGGGGAGTGGTGTGTCAGTGATGAGGAGTGGTGGGTCAGTGATGGGGAGTGGTGGGTCAGTGATGAGGAGTGGTGGGTCAGTGATGAGGAGTGGTGTGTCAGTGATGAGGAGTGGTGGGTCAGTGATGGGGAGTGGTGGGTCATTGCTGAGGAGTGGTGGGTCAGTGATGAGGAGTGGTGTATCAGTGATGAGGAGTGGTGTGTCAGTGATGGGGAGTGGTGTGTCAGTGATGGAGAGTGGTGTGTCAGTGATGGAGAGTAGTGGGTCAGTGGTGGGGAGTGGTGGGTCAGTGATGAGGAGTGGTGGGTCAGTGATGGGGAGTGGTGGGTCAGTGATGAGGAGTGGTGGGTCAGTGATGGGGAGTGGGGAGTCAGTGATGGGGAGTGGTGGGTCAGTGATGGGGAGTGGTGTGTCAGTGATGGGGAGTGGAGTGTCAGGGATTGGGAGTGGTGGTACAGTGATGAGGAGTGGTGGGTCAGTGATGGGGAGTGGTGTGTCAGTGATGGGGAGTGGTGTGTCAGTGATTGGGATTGGTGGGTCAGTGATGGGGAGTGGTGTGTCAGTGATGGAGATTTGTGGGTCAGTCATGGGGAGTGGGTATCAGAGGTTCATTCAGACCACAGAGGATCATTCAGACCACCGAGGATCATTCCGACCACAGAGGATCATTCAGACCACAGAGGATCATTCAGACCACAGAGGATCATTCCGACCACAGAGGATCATTCACACCACAGTGGATCATTCAGACCACAGAGGATCATTCAGACCACAGTGGATCATTCAGACCACAGTGGATAATTCAGACCACAATGGATCATTCAGACCACAGAGGATCATTCACACTACAGAGGATCATTCACACTACAGAGGATCATTAACACCACATATGATAATTCACACCACAGAGGATCATTCACACTACAGAGGATGATTCACACCATATAGGATCATTCAGACCACAGAGGATCATTCACACTAAAGAGGATCATTCAAACCACATTTGAATAATTCACACTACAGAGGACACTTCACACTATAAAGAGATAATTCACACCAGAAGATCTTCCACCCCACATATGATAATTCACACCAAAGAGGATCAATCAGACCACAAAGGATCATTCACACTACAGAGGATCATTCACACTACCAAGGATCATTCATACTACAGAGGATCATTCACACTACAGAGGATCATTCACACTACAGAGGATCATTCACACTACAGAGGATCATTCATACTACAGAGGATCATTCAGACTACAGAGGATCATTCACACTACAAAGGATCATTCAGACTACAGAGGATCATTTACACGACAGAGGATCATTTACACTACCAAGGATCATTCACACTACAGAGGATCATTCACACTACCAAGGATCATTCATACTACAGAGGATCGTTCATACTACAGAGGATAATTCACACTACAGAGGATAATTCACACTACAGAGGATCATTCATACCACAGAAGATCATTCAGACCACAAAGGATCATTCACATCACAGAGATTCATTCACACTACAGAGGATCATTCAGACCACAGAGGATCATTCATACTACAGAAGATCATTCAGACCACAGAGATTCATTCATACCACAGAGGATCATTCACACTACAGAGGATCATTCACAGTACAGAGGATTATTCACAGTACAGAGGATTATTCACACTACAGAGGATCATTCACACTGCAGAGGATCATTCAATCACTTGTAACAAAATACATAATCAGGAGGTACTTTTCCTTCAATGTCAAATTACAGAACAATCCATCTACCCAAAGAGAATACTTGATACTATCAATAGATGCCAACATGATAGAAACACACGTTGTGACAAGGGAAATCCTACAAAACAAATATGTTGCCAGCGAAATCAATGACTACGTTGACAGACAGCTAGCCTACATTATCAAATCTGTCAATACACTTCACTGACAATCAGTTAATTTTACCACTCAATAACATGCTTGTTTGTTACAATATCTAAATATGAATCAAGAATAATCTATTTATTATTTCTATATTTTACTGAAAGAATAGAGACAGGTCGAATGGTTTAAACCACTTAAATAACTTGCATCAGAGCCTTTCGAAATAATCATTTTATTCAATCTGAGTTGTTTCATTTTATGGTGCGTAATTTTTTCGCCAGAGTCCCAGATATCAGAAGTTGAATACACTTACAGCTCATCTTAACAACTCGTTTAGAATATCTTCACAAACATTTTCGTGTAGAGGTATGTGGCGAAAACAAATCTTTACAAAAACTTTGCTGTTGGATTATTTTTTTAGGTTCACACTAAACATTTCAAACAATCATCCAGGCCTACAATAAGCATCACATCTGTCTTCATCGATGACCATATTCATCACTGTCCAATGGTCAACTGTGACATAAGCCATGTTTACCTGGCGATGCCTCCCCTTGTCGGACAGGAAATGTTCATTTGGCATAGCCTGGCGATAGCACCCACTCCTTGGAGGCATTTCTGAATACCATCTGAAAATAACAAAACCATCACATTACTAGAGAACCTAGACAAATCTCCGAATGGAACTTATCTTACAGAAAAATTGTTGGTAAATTATCTTAATTAAGAAATAATAAAAAGGAGCCCAGAGACTCTTCATTTCCTGATATTGCAGTAATCTAGACTTGCCCACTATTATGGACAGACATGAATAGAGGACCATGAAAGTCACACAGGTTTGAAACAGTGACTGTTCCAACTTGGAAATCTCTGCCTGCTGCCAAACATTTGTAGTGTAGATGGTCCCAGGCCATGACCATCTTAACCTGAACAATACGACAATGGGGAGCACAGGACCACACTGAAATTGCGTAGTCAGCAAAACGCAAATTAATCTTGAGAAAAACTACATTGGATTAACAAGATTACCATGGCTGAAACTCAATTCAAAAGCAGACTATGCCAAGTCTAACCTTTACCTGCCTTAGACATGTGCCAGTCATGTTTTACTCAACAAAGAGCATGCCAAAACTGGTAGTGTTGTTGCAATTCATCGGGAAACAGGCGCATCGTCAGCAAACTTTGCACGATACGATACCCGATACATTTAATTTGGCAGCGATTCCCATTTAACCCCGTATCGATTGTCCATGATGATCTCTCATCTATATGAATAAGCAAGTACAAACTATTTTTTAAATTCCTCATAACTTTTTGGCCGTCCTACGGATACGACACCGGCCCAATAACAAAACTGACCAGCTTTTCCTTGCTGACTGTCATAATACAATACATAAACTGTTTGTTTCTTATCTTATTCTTATACTAAATGGTTGGCTTGACTCATTGTCATGTTTGATGGGAATTAGTCAGTTGTCCTTCTATGAAACTGTATTCTCAGTCTAATGACTGGGATTTTGTCATAAAATGTCATAGATGCAGTATTGAGATACAAATCACATGGTGGCTTCTGTATTAAGATATGTATCACATCGTGTAACGCCTGTACTGCGACATCCCTACAAACTTGTCATATCTTGGATTTAAACCCCCAATATTATTCTAATTAAGGTTGGATATGGTGTTGCGTGGTGCCGCAATCAATATTTACTGTGGTCAACAGCATGAGAGAAATGAGCAAAGTTTGAACCTGAGAGTCTTGTTAATGTGAGTGAGTGAGTGAGTATGCTTTTACCCCGCTTTGCAATATTCCAGCAATATCACGGAGGGGGACACCAGAAATGGGCTTCACACCTTGAACCCATGTCGGGAATCAAATCTTGGTCTTCAGCGTGACAGGCGAACGCTTTAACCGCTAGGCTACCCGGTGTAACCCATGCTTGCTGTAAAAGGCGACTATGCTTGCTGTAAAAGGCGACTATGCTTGTCGTAAGAAGCAACTAACGGGATTGGGTAGTCAGGCTTGCTGACTTAGTTGATGTATATCATCATATACCAATTGCGTGGATCGATGCTCATGATGTCGATCACTGGATTGTCCGGCCCAGACTCGCCATCATTAAGCTGAAATACTTCTGAGTGCGGCGTTAAAAAACAAACAAACAAACAAACAAACAAACAAAACATGTCCCCTTTATGAAATGTGTCCTATGTTGTGACAAGCTGCCAAAAAAATTGGTTATGAAGATTTTAGAAGTAATGTTTTTTGAGGTGATGGAATCAAGAGGTTTTCTTTCTGTAGTTTTAAGTTTTAAGATAACTACATGTAGCTCACCTTACATTGTTTCTGGAACATTTAGAAAACTAATGATCAATTCATTGGAAACTAAATAATTGGCTGAGAATAGGTTTACAAAAGGGCTACCATAGCCGTCATGCTAAAAATGGGGTCAAATGTACATCTCGTTAAATATTGACGTCATTGCTGGGAATATGCCAGACATGCAATACTTCACAATAATGAGATCTGAGAAATGTCTTTCATTGGCACTTAAGAAGCTGTAGAAACAATGAAGACAGAGTTGATGTCATCAATTCCAAACAAATGGTCAGCCTTTCCTAGTCAGTTATCTTGTTAAATGTACATGTCTGAGCACCATGTCAACAAATCTGTCACAAACATCTGTACTTCCAAGTGCACTGATGTGAACTTAAATCATAACAAATATCTTACCGTAACTCATCAGACAAAACAAAAACCTCAAAAAGATGTCTGCAATACCTCTTCACACAGCTAGCAGCAACAGAGTCTGACAACAGACAGGAACAGATGTTGTTGATGGTGCAGAGTCTGACAACGGGCAGGAACAGATGTCCTTGATGGTACAGAGTCTGACAACAGACAGGAACAGATGTCCTTGATGGTACAGAGTCTGACAACAGGCAGGAACACATGTCCTTGATGGTACAGAGTCTGACAACAGGCAGGAACACATATCCTTGATGGTACAGAGTCTGACAACAGGCAGGAACACATATCCTCGATGGTACAGAGTCTGACAACAGGCAGGAACAGATGTCCTTGATGGTACAGAGTCTGACAACAGGCAGGAACAGATGTCCATGATGGTACAGGTGAGGTGAAGTGAAATTGGGTTTAACGTGGCGTCGAAGATTATTGCACTTATATAGCGACGTGCATGCACGTGTATGTGTGTGTGTGGCTGCTTGTACTAGTCCGGACTGATGCCGATTTATAGTGCTAGCTCACTGAGATACCATGCCGCAGTTTAACATGAATACCCCACTCAGACACAGTATACTGACTCCGAGCCGACCAGTCCTTGTTTTAGCCCCTTAATGCCAAGCGCCAGACAGGGTAACAACAAGTACCATCTTTTAACGTCTTTTTGTATGACGCGACCCAGGATCGAACCCTGGACCTTCCGCTCTCCGGGCGGACGCTCTACCACAAGACCACGGAGGCCATGATGGTACAGAGTCTGACAACAGGCAGGAACAGATGTCCATGATGGTACAGAGTCTGACAACAGACAGTAACAGATGTCCTTGATGGTACAGAGTCTGACAACAGACAGGAACAGATGTTGTTGATGGTACAGAGTCTGACAACAGGCAGTAACAGATGTCCTTGATGGTACAGAGTCTGACAACAGACAGGAACAGATGTTGTTGATGGTACAGAGTCTGACAACAGGCAGGAACCAATGTCCTTGATGGTACAGAGTCTGACAACAGGCAAGAACAGATGTCCATGATGGTACAGAGTCTGACAACAGGCAGGAACAGATGTCCTTGATGGTACAGAGTCTGACAACAGACAGTAACAGATGTCCTTGATGGTACAGAGTCTGACAACAGACAGGAACAGATGTTGTTGATGGTACAGAGTCTGACAACAGGCAGTAACAGATGTCCTTGATGGTACAGAGTCTGACAACAGACAGGAACAGATGTTGTTGATGGTACAGAGTCTGACAACAGGCAGGAACCAATGTCCTTGATGGTACAGAGTCTGACAACGGGCAAGAACAGATGTCCTTGATGGTACAGAGTCTGACAACAGGCAGGAACAAATGTCCTTGATGGTACGGAGTCTGACAACATGTGGGAATCAATGTCCTTGATGGTACAGAGTCTGACAACAGGCAGGAACCAATGTCCTTGATGGTACAGAGTCTGACAACAGACAGGAACAGATGTTGTTGATGGTACAGATTCTGACAACAGGCAGGAACCAATGTCCTTGATGGTACAGAGTCTGACAACGGGCAAGAACAGATGTCCTTGATGGTACAGAGTCTGACAACAGGCAGGAACAGATGTCCTTGATGGTACAGAGTCTGACAACAGACAGTAACAGATGTCATTGATAGTGCAGAGTCTGACAACAGGCAGGAACCAATGTCCTTGATGGTACAGAGTCTGACAACAGACAGGAACAGATGTTGTTGATGGTACAGAGTCTGACAACAGGCAGGAACCAATGTCCTTGATGGTACAGAGTCTGACAACAGACAGGAACAGATGTTGTTGATGGTACAGAGTCTGACAACAGGCAGGAACCAATGTCCTTGATGGTACAGAGTCTGACAACGGGCAAGAACAGATGTCCTTGATGGTACAGAGTCTGACAACAGGCAGGAACCAATGTCCTTGAAAGTACAGAGTCTGACAACAGGCAGGAACAAATGTCCTTGATGGTACAGAGTCTGACAACATGTGGGAATCAATGTCCTTGATGGTACAGTCTGACAACAGGCAGGAACAAATGTCCTTGATGGTACAGAGTCTGACAACAGACAGGAACAGATGTCCTTGATGGTACAGAGTCTGACAACGGGCAGGAACAGATGTCCCTGATGGTACATAATCTGACAACGGGCAGGAACTACCATAAATTTGAATAGTGTCTGTGAAGAAAGTTTTTTAACGCCGCACTCAGCAATATTTCAACTATATGAAGGCAGTCTGTAAATAATCGAGGCCAGAACCAGACAATCCAGTGATTAACATCATGAGCATCATTCTACGCTCAGTGTTCCTGACCAGCCGATCCTGTTGGCTCTTACGACAAGCCAGGTTGCCTGAGACCTATAGTAACCCGGATCTCCACAGGTGTCAACTTCCATGCTGTTTCAATTTCCACCTTTAACTATTCAATGGTTTGATTCTCGGGTTTTGATTTCATGAATTGATAATAGCATCCGAAAGTCCTTCAGCTTATATGACAATGTTCATAATTAGAGCAGGATGAGACAAAGAGAGACTATTTCTGTGCTCAAATACAGCAATGTCCCCCCTCTCTATTGAGATTCTGTGTTCAACACAGGAGGCAGTCGGTATGTTGTGGCAGCAATGTTATTGCAAACGCGTAATGTGACGAGCTATGACAGCAACTCCTGGTAAATGTGACACGTGAATTGCATATTACACCTTGAAATGTATGCATTGAATGTATCACCCACAAGCTTCCCATTAAATGTTCATCGACGGTCACTTGCACATACTACACACATCATCATGATGGGGCCTTCACACTGCCAACAAGTGAGTGAGCGAGTGAGTGAGTGGGTGTAACACCGCTTTGAACAGTATTCCAGTTATATCATGGCATGACAGCTTATTGTGGGAGGAAAACCCGAAGTGATGCAGGTCTTAGACATTAACCCCTTCGGTGAAACCCACGAGCACAGGTATGGTGCTGACAAACCTAGAAACATAATTTGGGCGAACCGGGATTCGAACCTACAATCATAGGTTTCTGGCGTATCCAAGGGACGCAACTCTGCACAGCAAATTGAGGCGCCTTAGACGACTGGGCCCCCGTGCCCTCACTGCCAACAACAACTTGATGAGGGCATTTGTGTCATATTAACACAGTGCTTTTGTTACTATTGGTGTTGGAAGCTTTAACCTTCAGAACCAAGATCTAAAAACAACAAGAATGTTTGCATGTCAAATATGTTCAGGGTTTTACAGTAGGGTTGGCGTATTGGCATAAACACTGCATTGCAACATGGAGAGCTGTATTGCCATACATACTGCAAGATGTATTGATGTCCAAATTATATACATTTGTACTTCTTCATGCAATAATCCAGACTTCAGACTTCAGACTGCAAGACTGGTAGCATGGATAAACGAGACTACATATTACGTCATCAATATGGAATGTAATGTAAACAGTGTGAAGTGTGTGCTGTTTACATGGTTTAGATAGGAACCCAGTCCATCCAAATGCCTCAAGATAGTAGACATAATTTATATTATATGATATTAATTCTTCTGTGGCTGTATGGGAAAATATGGATACACAAGGACTGTATTGCAATATGTGTCTTGCTGACGACCGTATTTCAATACAGTAAACTATGTTTATGACGAACACGCTTATAACGAACTGACAGATATAACAAAGTTATTGGCTATTATTATACCAGGTTTATGACGAACACGCTTATAACAAACTGACAGATATAACAAAGTTATTGCCTATTATTATACTAGGTTTATGACGAACACGCTTATAACAAACTGACAGATATAACAAAGTTATTGGCTATTATTATACTAGGTTTATGACGAACACGCTTATAACAAACTGACAGATATAACAAAGTTATTGGCTATTATTATACTAGGTTTATGACGAACACGCTTATAACGAACTGACAGATATAACAAAGTTATTGCCTATTATTATACTAGGTTTATGACGAACACGCTTATAACAAACTGACAGATATAACAAAGTTATTGCCTATTATTATATAATTAGCTTTGTGAAATTAGCAGTCATGACAACTCACCACATATTATACTGAACAACAAAAGTTCCTGTGACACTGAATAAGACTGAATGCAAAGTTATGTTTTTTACCAAATCTGAACCAATTTTGGTTTGCAACAGATAAAAGACTCATGTAAGTGTTCAAATGGTTTAATTTGCCATACTGACTTCAGAAAATGCGTGATTTCATAAAAAAACATGAACATGCCAAAATGTCAATTTACAAATCAATCGCGTGTGTGTCCACCTCTGGTTGCGATGCAAGCAACACATCTTCTCATTGAATGGACCAGGCGTCACACAAAGGTCCTCATGGATATCTGCCCATATCTGCTGGAGCATGTTTAGAAGTTCCTGGAGTGTCTGTGGAACACGTGGTTGACGTCGAAGGCGCAGATCCATCTCATCTCACATGTGCTCGATTGGTGATAGATCAGGGGAGCAAGCCGGCCAGGGGATGACATTCACGTTGTTTTGTTGAAGAGAATACTGAACAAGTCGAGCAATATGAGGCTGGGCATTGTCATGTTGAAAGGTAATGCCTGTGCCATGACAGTCAGTGAATAGAACTTGTCCCCACTGCATGGCCGTCCAGCGTAGACGCTGTCTGCACCACTGTAGACGTACTTGACAATGTTTTCCTGTCAAAATGGGACGTCTGGCGGGTCTTCTGGCGACAATCCCTGCACATTTGAGGCAATGACATACGGTTTGTGAAGATATTCGTCAAAGGCCAGGGATGCTTCTTGCAGTCACTCTGACTGGCTGGAATCGATTTCGTAGGTATGTTGTTCGAATCCAGTTGTCTTAGCGATTATTGGTTACGCGTGGCCTGCAACTCTGAGGATGGTCTCTGACTGCATTCGTATGTTGCCAACGTTGCCATAAACACCAAATGGTGTTTCTGTGGACAATAAATTGATCTTGCAACATCACGTTGACTCAATCCTGCTTCAAGGATACCAATGGCTCGCAGACGCCTATTTTCGAACAGTTGGGCATTTCGTAATGTTGAATCATTGCATAATTTTGTTGTTTTTCTGAGTGGTTGTTGTCAGCACGATGCTAAACAATGCATATGGAATCCCGTTAACATACGTTTTTATACCCATTCTTGGGTAGTGAAATGCATGGAGCTTGCATAAAAGTCAACTTTTTCATGAAATGCATGCTTTTCTGTAGCAGTTGCGTTTTTGTGACTTGATTCCAAACATGTACTACGATATTGAAAACTAAACTTTACTTGTTTGAAAAATACACTGAAATATTGGTGTCACGGGAACTTTTGTTGTTGAGTATATGCTCAGTCTGGTATTAAGCTGCAATAAAAACACAAATTTTGGCTAGTTAGCCAGCTCCTTTTACGAGTACAGGAAGCTGAACACATCACCCCCAGTTTCGCACCAAATGTCACCTACTTGAAAATAGCTGTGCTCACATAAAGCACAAGTCATCTTGTTGAAAAGGTCAGCACCAAATATTGAAAAATATGGTCAGTTTTAATTACTGGATGGATGTTCATTTAAAAGACATAAAAATCTTACAAAATATCAGCCAATCACATCTGCAGATGACTCTCGATCTGCACTGAAGGCTGAAAAACCGCACTGTCCCAACCGGTTCTGATTTAGTGTAGTAGAACATGTAATGACGACCAAGTCATTCATTAATAGTTGTAAGGAAATATCATATTTTGGTGTAGCAGACGCCCCTGAGCTCCACACAGTGGTGGACCATGGACTTGTGTGTGCAGAGCCTTCCATTATTCTTAAAACAATGCTATAGCATTATTCAAACTAATCCTTTTTGTGTACTGAGGTAAAAAAATATTGAATGAAAATATTAATTACATTTTTTCGGTACTAAAATCTGATTTTGTATTTTTTTAAGGTGAGTGAATAAGCCAACTGTAACAGATAGATACAAGAGTTACCCCCCTTTCATTCAAGTAACAGTTAATTCTCAACACCTATCAAAGTCATTTATCCCGTAATGAGTGAATATTTCAATCTTTTTTTGGATGGAACCTTTACATCAATGTTCCTCTTGAAGAAGTTTTTTTGCTCACAAAGTTCAAACTAAAATGAGAATTGCCACAATCAAATAAATTGACAATTGTTGATATATATATAACAGACTGTGCACTATATATAATACAATTATATACATTAAATAGAGCATGGGGTGAGGGTGGGGGTGGGGTGGGGTGGGAAGATTATTCCAATCACCCTATCTGCCCCACCCCAACCCCCATGAATCATTGCTGTACAATATTTCATACAAGTACACTGTACTTTACTTTAATTAAAACATAAATTGAGTTATTTGTTGTAACACATAACATCATAATTGATCCTCCTAACTACGTTGAAACTATGTTCTTTAGTGATAATAAACATGTTTTAGTCACAAACACGTGACATTGACAATGTGAAAAAACTGAAATGGTTCAGCCGGACAAAGTTTGTTGTTAAACTTTAAACACATATCATAGTTTGTCATCGCGAAATTTACAGTGCACAAAATACCCCAATATCATAAATATATTCTCCTTTACAACATACTTACATATACTGCTTCAAATTGCGAGAATTGTTGCTGGATTGTTAAAAAAATACTGTAGTAAATTCGATCGTGTTTGTCCGAAGGGAAGTAACTGCGTAGTTATGTAAAAACTGCATACCGCTAATAGAAATAGGGTGGGGTCCGATTTATGATTTTTTTTATATATTGTTCCTTATAACTTAAATCTAAAACACACTGCAAATTATAACAAATAATTGCTGAAGAGAATACACCCATTTCAAACCGCGTATTCGGCTGAATTGATAGTTTCAAGAATAACTGTTGACTTAATCAATGAAACTCAACTTCCAAGAAAATTCTAAAAATAGCAGCTTATGAAATACGCACGCAACCTTTACCCTAGTTTGTGATGTACGCTGATTTTCCCGCTTTCTGCGTTAATCGAGGAATTAAGAGATGGGATTTTGAACCGACCCTCCGAGGTGTGGTAAACTAGCTTTGAGAATAAGTGCAGGAAGAGTTACCTCCTCTTGCCATGAGCATTGCTGAGAAACCATTATATGGTCTCTGGCGTGAGCAAGAAAAAAGAATGTCGAGTGAAAGATATAAATGGACTGACCTGCAGATGCATGATGTGCCTAACAGTCCTGACCTGCGATGGAGATGCGACAAGACCGAGCGAGCACGCGTGTGTGCGGTGATGCCTGCCACAAGATTCAATGACCATGTGATGGAGGCAAACACCTTGTCCATTCGTGAACTCGCTTGTGATTGGTGCTTGCTGCTTGCTCCTTGCTTCCGGGTTACGGAAATGGGCGAGCGGTGCCGAATGGCCGAACAGTGTGTTTCGCATTCGTGACCAACTCGTGTTATTCCGGGACAAGCCGAATAGCGACTCGTGCCCCTTCCGTGGCCATTTTTGCGACCGGATTCCGTCTTAGCGCAAACGGGCATACCTAAATCAATTGTCAACTCGTTGCATAATGGTTCACGTATATTTACCCGTATATTATATATATTTCAGATGCAACTCAAAGCACACCTGGACATGCAAGATTATACAGTATGTTTGAACACATTTAAATGTGTCTTGGGTATATTTTTAGATGCAAGACTCCAAGGCTGTAATGAATTATGTCTGCTGATAAGTTCAAGGATTTTATAAAAACAATTCTATCGTAACGATCGGCGAGTCTACAAGGAGTTGTAGTCAAAACGGCCTCGAAAGGTAAAGTCAAAACGGTCACAACTAAAAAGTAATAATGGTCACACAGAAAATATAGAAGACAAACTCAAGTTTGCATTAATTTGTATTACAGAAAAACACATGTGAAGATAGATTTCAAGAAATACAACAACACAACACACATGCAGAAAATAAAAATGACAATGAGAAACAAAATTGTAACAAAATAAATAAAAAATGAAAAAACAGGAGAAAGAACAGACTGGAAGGAAAGAAAGCTGAATTTAAGATATTTGTAAGTAATTTGTGTTTGAAAAGGAAGCATTGATTATGGCTGAAAGTGGAGAGGGTCAACAGCAGACGATAGTTTTGTCTTTGTATAGCCATGTTGGTCCAGGAAGACGGAGTCGACCAATGGAATGGGTGGCGTTATGACTACTTCCGGGTCAATATTTCTTGGGTCATTGGCCATGAGAAAACAAAAAAAGCTTTACTGTTGAGAGTGAATGAGAGTCCATCTTTGAATGTCTAGGGTTTCTGCTTAGTTTCCAACAATGCTGTATTCCTTTGCCTCAGGATTTGGAAAGCTGGCATTACCACATAGGTACCATTGGACAGCGGACCCTATATCATTTTCCTAGTTTTACCTCAACGTGTGACCCGTAAAGATTCAGGGGTAGAATAGAACTTCAGCAACCCATGCTTGTCGTAAAAGGCGACTAATTGGATCGGGAGGTCAGGCTCGCTGACTTGGTTGATGCATGTCATCGATCCCAATTGCGTGGATCGATCCTAATGATATTAATCACTGGATTGTCTAGTCCAGACTCGATTATTTACAGACCGCCGTCATATAGCTGGAATATTGCTGAATGCGGCGTAAAACAGCAAACCAACCAACCAACCTCAACATGTTGGAAGGTTAGGACCAGACAATCCAGTGATTGATATCATGAGCCTCGATCCACGCAGTTTGGATCGATGGCATGCATCAACCAAGTCAGCGAGCCTGACCACCCGATCCCGTTGGTCGCCTCTCACGACAAGCATTGTCACCTTTTAGGGCAAGCATTCTCTACCGGATTTTCACGTATACAGGTCTGTATCCTAAATATCCTAAGTAAAACACAGTGATATGTTCGCAAAAGGAATAGGACATAGTAAATTTAATTGTTGCTAGGCTATGGGCGCAAATATACAAATTGTGGCTTGTCCATTCGTGACCACTGGTGTTGGGAAAAGACTTGCTGCAGAGTTTACTCTGTGGAATGATACAGTGAGTTGGGATGTCTTCAAATCTCCTTGTGATTCTGCGACAGATAAAAGGGACACAATTCAGCCAGTGCTTGCATGATCTACATGTTGTTGTCGGCGCTCACCTTGTTTGGGAATTTGTTCAATAAAAAAGCACATTCACGATACTATTTGTGTAGGTATATGTCTATAGAAAGTAGTAAAACGTAGCCCAATGGACTTTGACGTCACAGACGTCTTGAAACGTATGACGTCAGAACTGACGATGATGACGTCATACCACATGTACTTGAACTCTGTGGCCTTGGTTCTGTGACTGCTGTCAGTGACGCATTGTGTGGTCAAATTGTAGCTGGATTCGGCCAGAAAACTGATGAAATTCAGAGGAGGTTTTCTGCCCAATGCATCAACGTGTGTGACTAGATTTGGAATTGAAGAAATGTCATAATTGAACTCCTAATTGACATGTAATATACCGCCACGGAATGCCTTTTTAAAAGAGTCACAGAAAGAAAAAGAGTTGTATTATTTACGTTGATCATTTAAACTATCTACAAAGTCACGTGACCGCAGCCCTACTGCTACGAAGCACAGGAACTCGACATTCGTGACCAACTCCTGTTATTCCGAGACAAGCCGAATAGCAGGTTACTGAAAGGGGCGAGTGGTGACAAATGAGGAACTCGATATTGTGTTGGTCAGTAAATATAGATATATACCCCCCACTCAGGCCTGTTTGGCTCCATTCGTCACCACTCGCCCTTTTCCGGCTTGTCCCGGGATAACACGTACGAGTTGGTCACGAATGGTTTGGCTCGGAAAACGAAGGCCTATGAGGCATAACAAGGGCATTTTCTAACTTATTGTTGGTTTCCTACTTTCACTGTGAGAAAGTTATATTTTCTGAGCAAAAAAGAAAGAAAGTTTTTTTCTGCGTGCACACTTCCCTTTTAAGTGAACTTGCCCTAGGATGTGACCAAATAGATTTGGTTGACGTGATGGATGTGTGTCATCATACCCGGCTTCATGGCTGACGATTGCTCACAATATCAATCAATGGTTTTTCTGGTCCAGACTTATTTATTTTCTTGCTGCCATCACATTGTTTGAATATTGGAGTGTTAAACAACAAGCATTATACGTGTATCTCAGTCATAGTTCAGTAAGCATATTCTGGTATGAGAAATTATGGGGTAGACTGCAGTATTTGGGTCCCCAAACCGGAACGAACGTTTTTACATTTGCCTTCCTTGGTGTACTGATAAATCCGAGGACCTTAAAATATTCTAATATTTTTCCACCGAAAACCTGGGAAAATATTTTTTCAAAAAGTTTTATCTCCAACAGTAATTAGAACTTAACCTACATTTTTAACCAATCAGACGGTCGGATTTTCCTGACAAAATAGACACTAAATGATTAAGAACTCAAGGCTAAATGCCTCTTCATGACACGCCCACACAGGCTTTCATTGGCCAAAGGAAAACGACAACAATGTTTTCATATGTTTATTGACATCCAACTCCACATGACTCGACTCCGAACGCGAATATGAGAGAAACAACAACGTAGGCCTGTAGATAATATATGAACACAAAAAGTCATGTTTACTTTCTTTAAATGTAAATGGTTACCTTTTTCCCACCCTTGCAAATAACCACACTTTTAACACATTCGGGAATTGAGAGAACAATGCTAGAGGTATTTTCAACAGAGTTTTTAGCACTGCATGGAGATTCGACCATCGATTTGTTTTTGTCGAATTTAAACTCCGTGACGTGTCAGTTTCGTTGTTTTTTGTTGTTTGGCTGCAAGTTTTCAGTAGGACACGGGGACCGAGCTTGTTGCTGATATCTTGTAGGATACCAAACTGTTCACGTTGGTAAATTCTCACGGCGTTACTGCGATGTTTACTCCGGCTTGTAACAGCCTTGTCGGTAAATCCACTGTTGTACAATGTTGTACAACATGTAACGCGACCGGAGTGGTTCGAGATATTTCTTCCATCTGTATTTATCCCTGCTTCGTCATAGAATTTCTTGTACAACCCGGACAGTTTATTATTTGGAATACAACTAACACTGAATCTCGGGAGGCCATGTTTTGGGTCAAGCGGTTTCCGGTACAGGGGTCCTTTTCTCGGAATCAGTGACAAGTACTTGTCATACAGTTTCACAAGACAGTTCGGGTTTTCTAGTTGTTCATAATGAATGATAGGTTCGATGTCAATTCGGCGATGGTTAGGTCCTCCCTGCACATTTTTTGAAACACGAGGTAAATACTTCACGTACTTATTTCCGTCGGGATCTTGTTTCACTTCAAACTGATCAGCTTCACAGTTTTTATGTTCCTGATATCCTCGGAAAGCGAAAGATTTTCCGTTGTAGAAAAATACGGCGTTACTGAGCCCTTCCGCTGTATCCAATGAAAAAACACCAGATTCCCACATTTTACTCTCATCGTCTTCAGTGACGAGATCACAGCGTTTCGTATCCACACCGACGCCTTTTGCCGTTAACGTTTTCATCTGAGCGTCCAACGTCTTACGGAAGTCGGAAAACGTAGGGTCGTCATCTTTGAAAAAGTTTATATCAGGTCTGCTACAAGCCTGTCGAAGATGTCTCTGCATCGCTGACACAATCTAGGTCAGTGTGTTGGGGGGATACGGCGACTTGTCTTTACTCCGAGTTTCAAGAATGAAACGCTGCATGCAGAAATCCAAATCTCGATTGTTTAACGCCGAAATATCTTCTGGAATCACACCGAACTCTATCAGAGTTGTACTTTGCTGATTTTTATAATGTACCCAGTCTTTCCAAACATTAATGGCCCACTGGTTATTCTGTCTAGTTTTCTTTGGAATAGCGCCTTTCTGCTCCTGTTTGATGTCGTCAGAGGAAAAGGGCGCCATAAAACGGCCATCGTTTTATTCAATTTTCACAAGCTCTTGGGTTGGAATAGATGTAAACTGGGTTAGACTGGGAACTTCAAAAACTGCATTCGCAAAATAACAAACAAATCAAACGTTCCCTTTTCATCGAACACGTCCATACTCGTTGATGTCATTGCGCCAAATGACGTGCGCATCCAAGATGGAGTCACATCCGTTTCCGGGGAGGAGGGAAAACCCGGAGAGGCGGTCGTAAAAGGTGAACGGAGGTTGAAAGAATCGCGTCAAAAATATTTGTGTTGTTGTCGTTGTTGTTCTAAAAATAGACGTGTCGGCGGCGGCGGCGGAAGGGAAGGGAGGAGGAAGGAGGAGGAGGAGGAGGAGGAGGAAGGGGGAGAGAGGGAGGAGGAGGAGGAGGAAGGCGGGAAGGGAGTCGGGTTCTTTGTTTTGTTTTGTTTTGGGGGGTGTGTGGTGATGGCATGTGGAGATGATAGTTCACTGAGACGAGCTTATCAAAGTTATCAAACACAGTCGACGACTCTGTCACTTTGTTGCTAGGTTGACGTCATATCGGCGAAGGATCTTCCAACAACATGTCACAAATCATGTCATGGGGTATGGTGATGTGTTTGTCAACTTTGAGGTGTAAGGTTTCGTTCCACAAGGCGATCGTGTATTGTAGCCCACGATGACAGTCGTTCGTCTAAGTTAAAAGTCGGTGGCGAATTTAAAGGTGCTAAATGTGTTCGCTGAATTCTAAAGGTGAATCGACAGGCAGAGACATGAACGTGATGTAGGTATATGCCTAAGTGATGCAAACATGGTGCCACGCGTGACGGCAAACAGACGTTGACGTTGATCCATAGGATGATTATGATCATTTATTTATTCATGATACCGAGGTGCTGGCACTCGTGTAGGTTGACAGGTGTACTGTCATTCGTGTTGCCAGGCACACGTAGTGTTTCACGCGTGTTACTAGGCAAAACGTGGTGTCCTCTGTGTGTGTGTGTGTGTGTGTGTGTGTGTGTGTGTGTGACTACACACGTTTATTTAGTATTTAGATGGATAGAGAAAGATCGATACACATACGTGACGTTTGTACCAGTGATGTACTTCATGTCGGGATGTGAACGTCGTGTACTTTGTGTGTTGCCATGCAAACGTAGTGTCATGTGTGTGTGTGTCTTCAAACAGACGTTGACGTTGATCCATAGGATGATTATTATCATGAATGATGCTGAGGTACTCGTGTAGGTCGACAGGCGTACTGTCATTCGTGTCTCCATGCACACGTCATGTACTTTGTGTGTTGTCATGCAAAACGCAATGTACTTCATGTTGCCATGCAATCGTGATGTCATGCGTGTGCGTCTTCAAACATACCTTGATCCACAGGATTATTGATCCTATTTTGTATTTTATAAGGAGAGAGAGAGATCGATAGGCATACGTGGTGTTTGACTCGTGTCTCCAGGCACACGTGGTGTTTCAATCGTCTCTATTTCTATATATTTATTTTATTATTTTGAGACGTACCATGGTGGTGTCACGCGTAGGCGTGTGCCTCCAAGAGGACGAGGGGGAGGGTGTGGGTTCTTTTGGAATGTTGTTGTTTGTGTTGGCAAAGCAAGCAGTGTGGGTGTCGATCACTGAGACGAGTTTATCAAAGTTATCTTACACAGTCGATCACCCAGCCACTTTGTTGCTAGGTTGACACCACATCGGCCAAAGATCTTGCTACAACATGCCACAAATGACGTCATCGACTATGGTGATGTGTTTGTCAATTTTGAGATGTAAGGTTTTGTTCCACAAGGCGGGCGTAGTGTAGCACAAGGACAATCGTTCGTTTAAGTAACAGGGGATGAGTGGCGAAAAGGTGCTAAAGGTGTTGCCTCCACTCTAGCTATTGCGGACCCCAGGAAGAGCACGGGATCCCTTGCTTGACATGTCAACGTTGGTTCCCCAATCAGCAGTGTTACACCCAACATCTCCAGTCCCCGTCAGAGGGAAAACCCAGCGCCTGTCAATCGATTCACAGGTGTCCGACCTGTTTTCAGCTGGTACGCGTCTTGGAGACTCCCATGGTTCACCACGAGTGCTCAGATGAAGAACTCCCCTGCTTGGTGTGCCGAGAACCCATGACCCCAGACCATCGCTGTTACATGACGGCTCTCCGTCAAGAAAACGAGGATGAGGAGGAAGAGGAAGAGGGGGAAGAGGGACAACGTCAAATACGTCTTTTATGATTTTGAATGCATGCAAGACACGGGGGAACACATTCCAAATTTGTGCGTGGTGCAACTAGGATGTGGACGGTGCATCAGTGAAGTGAGCAAGGACTTGTGCGAACACTGTCCACGGAGAGAGGAAGGGTATAGTTCCAGCTGTGAGATCATGTTTCGAGGCCCCACTCTTCAAAACGTCAACGACATGCATCACCCCAGCAGGAGGAGGAAGCGTTGGTGGAGGGGGAAGATGCCATGGAAGTGGATGCGTTCACCCCTTTGGAGGAGAAGACAAAGAAGACAAAGAAGCCAAAGAACAAGAACACCACCACCACCACCACCACCACGACACTCTAGAAGGAGGATCGCATTTATGTGATGGCCCATAATGCACGATCCTATGATTTACACTTGATCCTGAAGGGTCTGTCCCCCCTCCTGGTGAAACTCCCCACCAAGATTCGAAATGGTCAACAAATTTTGCAGATGACCCTGAGACGGTTGTGTTTCGAAGACAGCTTAAATTTCATATTTTACCCCCTGAAAGCCTTTCCAAAGAGCTTTGGGCTGAAAGAACTGAAGAAAGGGTATTTTCCGCACTTTTCAATACCGAAGCCAACCAGACCTACAGAGGTCCCTATCCACCAGCCGTCATGTACGATCCCGATGGCATGTCTCCGGCAGAACGCACAGCCTTCCTCCAGTGGCATACCCAAAAAGCGCAAGAAGGAGTGTTGTTAGACTTACAAGGAGAACTTTTAGCCTACTGCCAGAGCGATGTGGACATTTTGAGACGAGGATGCACTGACTTCCGACAGAACGCCATCAACTCGGTAGGCATGGATCCTTTTGTAGAAGTGATGACAGCCGCTGCGTTCACCATGAAATCCTTCCGAAAACACGACCTGAAACCCAATACCCCCCGGACCCCCATCTGCACCTTCAGCACGCCAGGAATGGAGGTGAAAAAGAGTTCACGCGTGGACAGGGTCAACATCGGTACAGTGTGGATGGCTACGATCCAGCGACAGGCACCATCTACGAATTCCTGGGCTGTCAGGCCTGTCACAAGACCCAACGTGGAGAACTGTATCCTGTCCTGGGCATGTCATTGGGAGCTCGTTATACCGACACCCGCTACCGCCTGAGTCCCTTGATTCAACACCCTGAGGTAAAACCTATTATTATTATTATTCACGCGATTATGCTACGAAGCCCAAGAAACCATCAAGTACATTGATATTTGTTCCCTTTATCCATACATTTATAAGGCTGGAGCATTTCCCACGGGACACCCGACCCTTCTCCATCAACCCCCTGTGGACACGTTGTTTGAACCGAAAGGACTGCCACAGATCGGGTGGCAAACGGCTCTGTCCTTTGTGCGGTACGTGTGCCGATACCTGGTCAGACTCCCACTGCAAGCACACGGACGAAGAGAGGTCATGGGTGGGTGCGTACGCCACCATAGAACTCCAGGAAGCCGTGAAGAAGTATGACTACCAGGTGCTTCAGATTTACGACGTTTGGCATTTTGACACCTTTGCGCAGCATGACCCTGACACCCAGCAAGTGGGACTCTTTGACACTTATATCGATCCACATTTTAAGGAGAAGCTCGAAGCCAGCGGATACCCCGAGGGATGTACAGATCACGACGCTTACATCCAGGAGATCTACGATAAAGTTTGGACAACGGTTAGACTACAGTCAGAGCATCTATATGAACGATCCTGTACAGTACTTTGCCTTGTGGAGGAATGAACGCAATACCATCGAGGATGTCACCATTGTCAACGAACACATGGTGGAAGTGACCTATACCCAGAAGAATGAATTCAAAACCCCTCATTCTCATTTCAATGTCGCGATCACTGCTTGGGTCAGCGCCCAAGCACGTCTCAAGCTGTACGAGACCCTTACCCTGGTAGGTCGCAGGGTCTTGTACTTTGACACGGACAGCGTCATTTACATTCATCGACCCCACAACACGAATCCAGAGCTGGGCTATTCGTTGGGTGAACTGGACGGAAATACCATCAAGAAGTTTGTGTCAAGAGGTTCCAAATACTATGGTTATGAGTTAATGAACCCCAGACCCGATGGAACGCGCACAACCTGCAAAGTGCGAGGGTTCACTTTGAATTACCAAAACCAACAACATCTCAACTTTGACACCATGAAAGGACTGATACTGGGACAACGGCCTGGGAAAGAGGAGGAGAAAATCAGCTTGGATTACCCTCATCATATCATTCGAAAAGGACCTCGGCATGAAAACACTCTTGTGAACCGACCCACCTGAAAAGACTATCGTACCGTGTAAGACAAGCGACGTCTCGTCTACTACGAAACCACAGGGCTGCCTGTAGACACGCTCCCCTTTGGGTACAGAGACGATTTTCTATAAATAGTTCATACCATTAGGGTGTCACAACAGATCGAAACTGAATCGACATGAACCCCTACAGAAAAACCGGATTGACATATGACCCATCAGAAGCCTGGATTGTCGACCCATCAGAGTCCACGCTCGGACCATGGTGGGCTCTGATTGGTCGAAACGAGGTTGTGCTACAAGCCTGACCCTTTGGAAAAGAAACACTAAGGACGTAGTACACTGGTGTGTGGCGTGTGGGACAGAAACCAGGCAATCCTAAGGTCGGATTTTCCACCAATCAGAAAGCAGAGTGTCAGTGTCTTTAAATACGACCAACGTTCCCTGGCCATCACTTTTCACTGAACGGTCCAAGCAACAACACCATTATGTTCCGACTACAACTACCGTATGACAACAATGGCCACTACCGCATCATCATCAAACAGAAGAAGAAGGAGAAGGGGGACAAGGACGAGGACATTCTCATTAGCGAGCATATCCGTCGTGCCATGGCGGACATCCTGGGGGAGCATCTAGTTCTACATTGGGAGATGATGAGAACACATGCCTTGTACAAAGCTTCCCATGACTGCATGCATGAGAAGTTAAAGAGTGTTGTGGACACATTTCTGCCTCCGGAGTATGGCATCTGCACCCCCAGCATGGAACTCTACGTGGAAAAGTCAACCCCAACACCTGAAGCAGCAGCACTCACAGCATCCATACTCAAAGCAGCCCAAAAAGCAGCAGCACCACACGTCGCAACAGGAACGTTAAAAGAAACAGACGTACTCACCTAAGCACTCATTGCAGTGTCAGCAGCGATAGAAGCAGCACCCATACAAACAACAACACCCTCAGAAGCAGTGAAAGCAGCACAACAACTCGACTCAGCACTATGGACAGCGATACTAGCATCAGCCGCAGCAACACCTGCAGCCATAGAAGCAGCAGCAGTAGCACTCGTTGAAATAGTAACCTCACATGCACCCTTGCTGCAGCAGTACTCATCACAGACAACACCATCAACAACACCCGTAGCAGCAGCAGAAGCAGCCACCACACAGGCAGAAGAAGATGCAGCTGCAGACGCAGCAACAACACCCTCGCTAAAAGTATTCATCAATGCACTACAGATGGCTCAATGCGCGGCAGGTGTGAGGGCATCGGAAGGGACACCCTGAGAAGCAGCAGCAACAAAATATTCGCCTCAGCACTATCCTGGCAGCAACAACCACAGCCGCCACACCCACAGCAGTAGAAGTAGGAACAGCTGCACTCGTCGCCATGGTAACAGGAGTAACTTCAGCGCAGTCATCATCACCACCACCTTCACTATCACCGATGGACATCTCAGATGCTGCAGCACCCACACCAAAACCAGTGGCAGTCACCACAGCACCCTCATCAACAGCACCCACACCAAAACCAGTGGCACCAGCATTTGTAGCAGCAGTGGCACCAGCAGTGGCAGACACCACCCCCACAGCCATAGAAACACCAGTAGCAACACCCTCACTAACAGAACTCTTCGACACACTCCACGCAGCAGCAGAAGCAGCCGCAGCAGCAACAACACCCTCACCAGCAGCAGCAGCACCAGAACTCATCTCAGCACTATACAGAGCGGCAGTAGCAGCCGCAGCAGCAACACCTTCACCAACAGAAGCAGCAGCCACAGAAGCACTCGTTGCAACATTGAGCAGACTACCTGTGTGATGACGATGACGAAGGTTGTCATCCACTTTTTCGCATTATTCGCATTATTTCACCTTGTTTGTCTGTATCTAAGTTGTTGTTCATTATTAAACAGGGATAAATTGAACTGACTCTTTGTGTCTTGATTGATCTCAACTCGAATAGAG
The DNA here is from genome assembly GCF_022045235.1 of Haliotis cracherodii. Lineage (NCBI taxonomy): Eukaryota > Metazoa > Mollusca > Gastropoda > Lepetellida > Haliotidae > Haliotis > Haliotis cracherodii. Next base: position 715,843 of record NW_027266289.1, on the reverse strand, counting down.
TGCCGAACCGAGGGTAGAGGTTGAGTTGAGATGTCGTCTACGTTGTCTGTCTGTGCGTCTGTCATGTCAGTGCACATGCTCGTAGTAAAAGTGAAAAATAAAAAAAAGATAGAAGAAAAAGGCCATGCTTGAAAGATCAGCTGCCTGGTAAGAAATGATGGAGTCCACATGGTGTTCAGACTAATCGACACCCACCCTGGTTGCTTTGACTACACAAGCAACAACAATCCAAAAGAACCCACCCCCTCCCCCTCGTCCTCTTGGAGGCCCACCCCTACGCGTGACACCACCATGGTACGTCTCAAAATAATAAAATATAGATAGATATATATATAGAGACGATTGAAACACCAAGTGTGCCTGTAGACACGAGTCAAACACCACGTATGTCTATCGATCTCTCTCTCTCCTTATAAAATACTAAATAGGATCAATAATCCTGTAGATCAACGTGTGTTTGAAGACACACACGCATGACATCACGTTTGCATGGCAACATGAAGTACATTACGTTTTGCATGGCAACACATGAAGTACATGACGTGTGCACGGAGACACGAATGACAGTACGCCTGTCGACCTACACGAGTACCGACTCCTCGGCATCATTCATAATAATAATCATCCTATGGATCAACGTCAACGTCTGTTTGAAGACACACACACACACACACACATGACACTACGTTTGCATGAAGACACGGATGAAACACGGGTTCACATCCCGACATGAAGTACATCACGTGTACAAACGTCACGTATGTGTATCAATCTTTCTCTATCCATCTAAATACTACATAAATGGTTGTAGTCACACACACACACACCCACACACACAGGACACCACGTTTTGCCTGGCAACACGCGTGAAACACTACGTGTGCCTGGCAACACGAATTACAGTACACCTGTCAACCTACACGAGTGCCAGCACCTCGGTATCATTCATAATAATAATCATCCTATGGATCAACGTCAACGTCTGTTTGTCGTCACGCGTGGCACCATGTTTGCATCACGTAGGCATATATACCTACATCACGTTCATGTCTCTGCCTGTCGATTCACCTTTAGAATTCAGCCAACACATTTAGTACCTTTAAATTCGCCACTCACCGACTTTTAACTTAGACGAACAACTGTCATAGTGGGCTACAATACACGATCGCCTTGTGGAACGAAACCTTACACGTCAAAGTTGACAAACACATCACCATACCCCATGACATGATTTGTGGAGTGTTGTTGCAAGATCCTTCGCCAATATGACGTCAACCTAGCAACAAAGTGGCAGAGTCGTCGACTGTGTATGATAAGCTCGTCTCAGTGAGCGATCGCCACACACCCACCAAAACAAAACAAAACAAAGAACCCGCCTTCCTCCCTCCCTGAATCCCTCCTCCCTCCCTCCCTCCCTTCTTCTTCTCCTCCCTCCCTGAATCCTCCCTCCTCCCTCCCTCCTTCCTCCTCCTCCTCCCTCCTTCCTCCTCCTCCTCCTCTCTTCCCCTCCGCCGGCGCCGCCACCACCACGTCTATGATTAGAACAACAACCAAAAAAGATTTTTGACGCGCTTCTTTCAATGTCGATCCTGTTCGACATTCTTGGGGGTGTCAGTAATTATGGTAAAACTTTGCTGGCAAATACCACAATATACTTTGCCCATGTTTGTATGAAAAGGGACATAGATAAATTAATAAATTCATGCGGTCCTCTCAGTTCCTTACAAATTTACCATCAACTCTCTTATTCGGACTTTTTACACTCTCGACTAAAGTGACGGATCAAACAACTAATTTACTATTGACAAGACACTGTCTAAATCGGCCTGGGCCAGACGGAACTTGATTTCTTTATCTAAGAAATAAACGACGAGTGGGAGTTGTTTATTGTACAGTAAAACACTGCAGGGAAAAGTTTTATGTCGCAAGACAGATGCGTTGTCAGTTTGGTCGTATGACCCTGTAACGTGTGACTGCAGGAGTTGTCTCCCTTGTACAGTGCTTGTCTTGATAGCGAGCCCACTCTGTCTCACTGCTGCGATATGTTGATTGACTTACTGTGTGAAGGTGAGGCTCGAAAGCGGCGACACCATACAACTGATGAAAACCGTATACATGACAGTGTGTGACCTGTGTAATATCATCACACTGTACAAACATGTAATTCTTCCTTTCCAAGCAGTGGCAAGTTTTCAGATTTATGCCCAAATTGCAGAGAAAACAAAACTGCAAATTGGCACATAGGCAACAAAAACACTCCACACAATAGTGACCAGTATTGACTCTATTTCTGAAGACTGTCACATCAAAGTGACACATCGGTTTGATCTACCCGGTTTAAGGAACATGTGCAGATCGGTTTTACAATATGGATTTATACAAATTGTGCACAACAGTGTTACTGGAAGATTACAGTGTGTTCTCGTTGGTTTTACGTGGCGGATTTTCACGAAGCACCTCCACCTTACGTTTGCACCGTCATACATGCAAAACATAATAATAAACAGATAATAAACTAGTCAATTATTATAAATACATCTCCCAAAAGACTGCTTACTTAATCATTACTCAAGAAAGAGAGACAACAACACGAAATCAGGGACATCTTTCCGGGCCAAGTCCAAAGTCCCGCCCACCCTATTATCGGTCAATCAGGAGACAGTAGACCGCAATAGACGTGGCCTATTTATTCGTTTGGTTAGGCCAGGTTCACACAGTGCCGATTATGGCTCCGTTTTGAGATCAGACAGCGCTAAAAGTGAAAAAAGTCGGATAACTGATCTGGAAGGTCCTATCATTGTGTGGACGCAATCGTATACATTCGTAACAGAGTCCTACGGATCGGGAAAGGTCCAGAGAGCTTGGCTAAGCACTCCCGACAGTATGGTGCGTCCCGTAACATTCGGGAAACTCAACCCATTTTGTCTCGTCGGGTTGCGATCGTGACTATGTCGTGACAGATTCTGCTGTATCGGATCAAAATCGTAACAATGTGAAGATGTTCTGTTACGTAATAAGGAAAATATGGCTCTATTCGCTGCAGTTTAGAGGTCACGTGTACCTGGTGCTTGCATTCTATTAGTAAATATAGATATTTAAAGTTTACAGGTATGAATACAAGCTCAATGAAGGTTGCCATGGGTAATTACGCTCAGTTGTGTTTTGTTTATATGGTTACGGTGATTTGTTTGATGTATTTTGGTTATCTGGAGCTCTGTTAACGACAAAATTATTTTGAACCAGTGTAAAGCACTTTTCCCATTTTATGTAACATTGTGTGAGGACTGACTACCTGTGCGGATAGCCATTGCCTCGACACATTCAGTGTATTATTGAAGAATGGCATGTTCATACAGTGAGTCAGTGAGAGTGATATTTCAAGAGGAAGCAAGCAATATCTATTATACACTCTTATGATCTCTTAATCTATTTCGTTTAGAAAAAAAGTAAAAGCACTGTTTGTGACATGTTTACAAACTTGGATCCACCCGGCATGTATATACATCGGGTGTGGACCACGGTGATTCAAAGTGCCTGAAAGTATTCAGTATCCTTTAAAACTGTTTAACACTACATCGGTTGACTGAGTGAGTGAGTGAGTTGGGTTAAACGCCACTTTTAACAGTATTCAAGTTATATCACGGCGTGTCAGCTTAATGTGGGAGGAAAGCCCGAAGTGATGTAGGTCTCAGACGCTTACTACTTAGGTGAAACCCACGAACACGGGTATGGTGCTGACAAACCTAGAAACATAATCGGGGTGAACCGGGATTCGAAACCCACAATCAAAGGTTCCTGGCGTGCCCAAGGGACGCAACTCTAAGGACTTGCTGAGTGCGACGTTGAAAACCTAACTCACAAAACCAAACAGCATAGACACATGGATATTCTATATATTCTGTACTCTGCGTATTATGAATTGGGTATTACAAATGAATTCGTTATATCAGAAATTCGATGCTCCCAAAGTGTCCTCCAATTTGAACTTATAGTCTCGATTTCTTACACCATTCTGTCGTTGTAGGAATGTCTTGGTGGCGTTCGTGTTTAATTTGTAGGACAGTCACAGCGAACAGTTGTGTAGCAGTACGAAGTGAAGCTGTCTGAGAGTGCGCTTCCCACTTGTACAGTTAGTTTACATACACTAGGCCGGGGCTTACAGTACAGCTGTCTGAGAGCGCACTTCCCACTTGTACAGTTAGTTTACTTACAATAGGCCGGGGCTTACTTTAAATTGTTGTGGCCAGGTTTGTCCACATTGTTTATTGATGATGATATTGATGACGAGACCTCCATGTGGATTGCGGGTGAGAACTGGTTATCAGAAACCTATAAGTGCTTGTCCTGCGAGACAGTGGCTCGGGGATGCCAGGCTCGGTGACTTGGCTAATTGCCAGTTACCTTACCCAGATGTCGTGGACCGATGTTTATTAAATAAATCACTCGATTGTCTGGACCAGATTCGTTAAGTTTACAGACCGCTGTGATATAGCTGGAATATTGTGGAGTGCGGCGTAAAACACAATTCACTCTACCATTTTCCATGCAAAAGATTGGCGATGCGTTCCACGCCATTGTCGCGTGAGTTTAAGGTGTCTATATGTGTTTTGTCACTTCTGCGTCTTGGGAGGGAACCGCGCGCCCGGCATACCTCGGAACTTGAGAACAGAATACAACTCAAAGCTATACATGATAGTGTAATGATGATTTGTAGACAATGCTAGTATTTACATAACGAAGGTATACATGATAGTGTAATGATGATTTGTAGACAATGTTAGTATTTACATAACGAATGTATACATGATAGTGTAGTGATGATTTGAAGACAATGCTAGTATTTACATAACGAAGGTATACATGATAGCATAATGCTGATTTGAAGACAATGCTAGTATTTACATAACGAAGGTATACATGATAGCATAATGCTGATTTGAAGACAATGCTAGTATTTACATAACGAAGGTATACATGATAGCATAATGATGATGTGAAGACGATGCTAGTATTTACATAACGAAGGTATACATGATAGCATAATGCTGATTTGAAAACAATGCTAGTATTTACATAACAAAGGTATACATGATGGCATAATGATGATGTGAAGACGATGCTAGTATTTACATAACGAAGGTATACATGATGGCATAATGATGATTTGAAGACGATGCTAGTATTTACATAACGAAGGTATACATGATAGCATAATGATGATGTGAAGATGATGCTAGTATTTACATAACGAAGGTATACATGATAGCATAATGATGATGTGAAGACAATGCTAGTATTTACATAACGAAGGTATACATGATAGCATAATGCTGATTTGAAGACAATGCTAGTATTTACATAACGAATGTATACATGATAGCATAATGATGATGTGAAGACGATGCTAGTATTTACAAAACGAAGGTATACATGATAGCATAATGATGATGTGAAGACAATGCTAGTATTTACATAACGAAGGTATACATGATAGCATAATGCTGATTTGAAGACAATGCTAGTATTTACATAACGAATGTATACATGATACCATAATGATGATGTGAAGACAATGCTAGTATTTACATAACGAAGGTATACATGATAGCATAATGATGATGTGAAGACGATGCTAGTATTTACATAACGAAGGTATACATGATAGCATAATGCTGATTTGAAGACAATGCTAGTATTTACATAACGAAGGTATACATGATAGCATAATGCTGATTTGAAGACAATGCTAGTATTTACATAACGAAGGTATACATGCTAGCATAATGCTGATTTGAAGACAATGCTAGTATTTACATAACGAATGTATACATGATAGCATAATGCTGATTTGAAGACAATGCTAGTATTTACATAACGAAGCTATACATGATAGCATAATGATGATTTGAAGACGATGCTAGTATTTACATAACGAAGGTATACATGATAGCATAATGCTGATTTGAAGACAATGCTAGTATTTACATAACAAAGGTATACATGATGGCACAATGATGATGTGAAGACGATGCTAGTATTTACATAACGAAAGTATACATGATAGCATAATGCTGATTTGAAGACAATGCTAGTATTTACATAACGAAGGTATACATGATAGCATAATGCTGATTTGAAGACAATGCTAGTATTTACATAACAAACGTATACATGATGGCATAATGATGATGTGAAGACGATGCTAGTATTAACATAACGAAGGTATACATGATAGCATAATGATGATTTGAAGACAATGCTAGTATTTACATAACGAAGGTATACATGATAGCATAATGATGATGTGAAGACGATGCTAGTATTTACATAACGAAGGTATACATGATAGCATAATGCTGATTTGAAGACAATGCTAGTATTTACATAACGAATGTATACATGCTAGCATAATGCTGATTTGAAGACAATGCTAGTATTTACATAACGAAGGTATACATGATAGCATAATGATGATGTGAAGACGATGCTAGTATTTACATGACGAAGGTATACATGATAGCATAATGATGATTTGAAGACAATGCTAGTATTTACATAACGAAGGTATACATGATAGCATAATGATGATGTGAAGACAATGCTAGTATTTACATAACGAAGGTATACATGATAGCATAATGATGATGTGAAGACAATGCTAGTATTTACATAACGAAGGTATACATGATAGCATAATGCTGATTTGAAGACAATGCTAGTATTTACATAACGAAGGTATACATGATAGCATAATGCTGATTTGAAGACAATGCTAGTATTTACATAACGAAGGTATACATGATAGCATAATGCTGATTTGAAGACAATGCTAGTATTTACATAACAAAGTTGTGACAAATGCAAAGTTCACTTAAAGGCAGACATGATATATTTACAAAACTTTGAACGATTTTTTTTTCATTTTACATTATTATTACAATTGAACAGTTTTTGCACTTTAACCATCGATACATCTTTTGAGCTGAAGTAGTAGTTGACATTTCGTTTTTTGTTTCAACACAATCAGTAAACGGGCTGTCACTGGATTGTGTGGTCCAGACTCGATTGAGTGTTTACAATCCGCCGCCGTCGTATGTAAGTACTGTTATGCGGTGTCAGGCAAATTGTGTGAGTGACGGGTTCTACCTGTAGAGCTGGACATGCAAACCCTTTTCGAGAACACCTGGTGTCATCACTGATTTTCAAGATCCATTCATATAATTTTACCTACAATTTTGCCTTTTGTGTCCGCTGGAATCTGCCTCGGCGGATAATCGACATTGATTATAGTCTGGCGTTGACGTTTTAAGTTTAATAATTTAACAGTCTCAAATATTTCAACTTGAGTGAGAGAGGTCCTTACGATTATTAATAGTCACATCAAAGTTGATATCCTTTCACGTGTGTTTGTTGTGTTTGTTTACCGCCGCACTCAACAATATTCCAGCTAAATAACAGATACTCACTGGAATGTCTAGTCCAGACCTCCGTCACATAGCTGGACTATTGCTGAGTGCGGCGTTAAACAAACAAACATTCAAATTCGTGAATATCTTGTCAAATGACCGAACTGTTATACTCAAGCCGACGCGCCTGCCAGCGCTTTTTTTCAATCGGCCCAAATCTTATAACGGGGTGCTGTTGTCATAAATACAATACAGGCTGTCTTGTCTTTTCTTTCTCCGTGAGCCGGGGTGACTCTAGTGCACGCGCTGCCCGAAATACATGTGGTTGAAACCTGACAGGACACACTAACAGAAGCTTGGCAATATACACTCATAGTCGATCAAAACCAAGCCAACCACACTGTTGCATGCCTGCGGGGTCCCAAAGTGTATAATCTGGTGCTTTGTGCACTCTGCAAGTCACGTTCGTGAATCGCTTGTCTGAATTTGGTCCTTATGTCGTACGGCAGTGGCGCGACTGACTCATACCCAATCTGTTCTTGTCAGTTTGAGGATATTGGCATAACTCACTGGACTTAGACGATATCAAATAATACATCACAGAATTTAAAAATAATACAATCAATTGCATCACTTAGTCTTATCAGGATCCGCTGTTCGGATATATGTTCAAATCCTGTGTTTGCAGGAATTGTGTAAAGAATCATTCATTGTTTTACACACCATTAACCCCAACTACCTTTTTAGTTGTTTTAGTCACAGCGTGAGTTTGAATACCTTTGTGAGTAATATTTGAAAACGAGTAGAAAATGTTGACCTTTTGACCATATCTGGATGGATGTCTGAAATTGATGTGTTGAAATTATTTATGTTATTTTAACCTATTAAGAATTTACAATCACAAACGAACCAGAAGTTAGCGTCAGTTGTGAATTGATGTAAATTGTAATGGACTATAGTAATCTCCTATATATATTCGACCTCGAGATCTACTGGTACTGCTGTGATTGTGAACAGTAGTTAATTAGATTGTCAATGTTGACAGATTAGATAGCATGAGGTTTAATATTTCTACCTATCATTACATGGAGGGTGTGTACACAATGTTTCTACCAAAATGATATTTATTTTTCTGCACAAAAATAATCATGTGATGAAATAAATAAAAAACAAACTAATTAGTAGCCAATATATGTTCAATCTACATGTGTCGTTCGGAAATTCCCCGGTTAACGTTTTCGAGGCATGATTAGAAAACATTCTGACTTTCACTTTCCTGTTCTGGTAAGCGACACTTTGATTTGTCGGATGAATGGTTATTCTGACGTGACCCGTAATGGGATGTCTTCAGATCCTTGTTTGGCCATAGCGAGGACTATACTACTGTGGGAAATGCTAGAAAATGCTTTTCTGGCTTCATTTAATAGACAAGAGTCATATGACTATAAAATGAGAATGTATCAAAATAACGCGAATTGACCTAATCTAGCGTGTCCTAACCGACATTTTGATTACCCTTAAAATGTACGTTTACAGGAAAAGGGATAACAAACTCAGAAAATATTCGTGTGGTGTCATGCATATATTAAACGCCAAATATTACTCGAGTTGGGGGTGGTTTTAAAATATTGCTGTTATTGTACTTAATTGACATGTGCGTTGGCGGGGTAGCAATGTAAAATATGTACTGCATTATATTTGCTTGAATACATGATGGAATGGTTAAAAGTTATGAAAGGGTATGAGTACTGGAAGGTTGAGGTTTTGGAATCACGAAGTATTTGTTGTTCTACCGATGTTATCTTGAGGTAGCGTATATCTCCGCTGAGATATATGAATCTGTACTTTTGAATGTTGTGTTATGTTTTGCCACGAGCCATTTACACATTGGCAAGATAGGTACAACAGAGCTCACAATGTCTGACTGGCGTACGTAACACAACGTGACAATGTAATGCCGCCAACACATGTGTCTTGTCGTTTATGGGTTTCTTATTCAACCGAATTGTCATGGGTTGCGGTGTGCAAAACAATGACGCGATTACCTTTACCTGATGGTACCATGGGATGCTTTTTGTCCATCTGCCGATAGCCACCTGTAGTCAGTGGAATGATTCATCAAGGTTAATTATCTTGACGCCCTGACTGTGATAGTTATGAATGGTCCGGAGATAATGTGACCTCATAGACAGGTTGGAATATTTTCCCTGAAAACTGCTGGGTCATCGCTATGTAGGGGGAAACGAAATCTAATCTCCTAAAGAGCTGTTGATTGTGCAGTCTGGGAAACATTAATTGTATCTTTAATTTTGTCTCAAGTTCTACCACAAGTAAGGGTTACCATCTGCTGATAAAGTGTGTACACTATACGCCTAATCAATCTGTAACAAAGCTGCCTAATATATTTTTACCTTTTGTTTTTGAGACCACCCCTATACCTCTTTTTGTTTTATTACCATATGGTAGACTTGATTGTAAGCTTGGGCAGATGCCTATTTACCCTATTTTATGAAGAATACATTATTATCATTACAACAGTGTTACGAGCGCATATTTCTATAGTCTGTTTTAGACTGCCATAATTAGACTTCGAATAAATGTGCACTTCCTGTTTACGTTCGAAATTTTCTCCTATGCACCTCTTGATGGGACTGCTTGTGACTGAACTATTTAAAACCACTGGTAGTTCAATCGGTATTTACTCGATATTTCAATACGTCTGTTAAATTTTTTATCCTTATTTAACAGGCAAAAAACATTTTTCTAGCCTTTGCGACAGACCAGTTTTATATGCGATATCTGATTTATCAGTTAACAATTGATTCCAATCTTTGGGATGGTGGATGCTTGATTTAGCACCTTAATCTTTTATTTTCTGAATCATAATCAATACCTTGGACATAGGCGTCCGTGAATATATCTTGGATATATACTTTTGCCAAGATTGACGTTTGTTTTGTTTGAAATTGTTTTAGAATTTACAACTTTAAATTTATTGATATTATGGACCTTTGGATGGTGTTGGACATATTTTTCAGCATTTTTTTAGCTTGTTTGCATATATGTTGAACATTGTTTTACGTTTCTGAGGATTTGAGGAGGACTTCGGAATACATTCATCAGCTATTTTAGTAAGTTCATCAGAGGAAAGTTGTATAGGGTCGGGAAAATCAATAAAAACTTCAGGTTTTTGTTTGTAAGAACAAAGAACTTCATATAACGCCCAGTTGGCTTCAGTAAAATGTCATCGTGATGATGGAGGAACATCAGATGGTGTAACAGATTTTAAAATGGTAGGAAAATTGTCACTTTCGCAGAGGTCATTGTGGACAGACCATTTAAATTCATTAAATACACTTGAATCTACAACTGACAAGTCCAGACAAGAGTATGTTCCAGTTGCAGGATGAAGATACATGTGAGAACCATCTTTAAAAAGGCATAAATCGTTATTTAAGAAAAAATCCTCTAGTAATTTTCCTTTAGTGTTGGTGACATTACTACCCCAAAGGTGGGTTATTACCATTCAAAACTCCCATGATGACACATGGTTTGGGGAGCTGGTCATACTGTACCTGAAGATCAGATTGTTGAAGAGAACAGGGTGGTGGTACATACAACGGACACAAAATAAAAACAATGTTCAATGTTATATGTACTGCAACACCCTGAAGAGGGGTATTGAGAAGAACAGGACTGTGAATGATGCCCTGCCTCGCCATAACAGAAGATCCTCCAGTTGCTTTATCACCCGAAGGGGAAGAGCAATGGTAAGAATCATACTGTCTTAAATCAAAGTTATCAGTAGTTTTGAGAAAGGTTTCTTGTAAACAAAATGCAGAAGCTAAACCTAAAAAACCTAAACGTTGTAAGTCATTAAAATTATGCCAAACCCTCTACAATTCCACTGTGTAGAAATTAGAGAAATAAGGGAGGTTTAACAGGTGATCTGGGGGAATATCCACTCCGCCCGACAAGCTGCTTAGTGACATCCATCTGCAGATGTTCATATGGATTATGAACCTCTATGGAGGTTGTAAAAGGCACTGGTACCGCAACATGTTTCAGTGCCCTTAATTCTTTTTTTCTAAACAATTTTCCCCTTTTTGTCAAAATGGACTGTTGTAGATTGATGTTCTTCCTGGTGTGGCTCTGGTTGTGTCTCAGGCAGAGATTTATTTTGCGACTGAGGCAAAGGGTTCAATTGAATCTCGGTCTGTGTATCAGAAGAAGCAGATTCTTCACAAATGGAAAACAAGGGAGTTTGTTTGTCTGAAACCCAGGATATGGCTTTCTGGCAGTCATTATCTACTTTGCAGATAGAAGAGGATGCTCTGGCAGAAGAAGATTTCGAGGAAGGATTTGGTGGTGACAGTTCTGCAACAAGTTTCTTAGCGTCAGAAAATGACATGTTATTTTTGTACTTTATTGCATTGATTTTCCTTTCTCTTTCACACTTCAGTCATAATTAGGAAGATTAAATGTGCTCACCATTGCAGTTTGCACCCTTAGTAACATTTGTGCAATCGGTGCTGTCATGTTTTTCACTAAAACGGGAGCAAACTGGAGAGTTTCTACAGAATCCGGCACCATGTCCAAATCTCTGACACTTGAAGCAATGGAAAGGACTTGGTACAAAAATATCCACTCCCAGGTTGAAATAGCCGGCTTTGGTAGATTTTGGAAGTTTGAAAGAGCAAATGTGAAAAGGTAAGTATTGATTTTAATGATCTTGTGATGTTCTTTGCTGGTGAATCGTTTAACTGCGATAACACCTTGAGGTTTTAGCTCTGCCTAAATTTCCTCCTCAGACATGTCTGACAGACATTTGGAACGATCCCGTACAATACCCTTGCACAAATTCAGTGATCTGTGCTCAGAGACAACAATCTCTGTATTTGCAAAGTAATATGCTTTGAGCAGATATATAGATTGTTGTCTCCTAGGACATTCCACAAGTATGGAACCACTACGGTAACGAGTGACGTTTTTGATGTTACCACAAATTCCCTCTATTTGCTTTGAAATAACAAAAGGGTTGACCTTGAGTTGGTTGCCATCTATTCTGTACACAACCAGAAGTCGTGTCAAGGAATCTGGATTTTGTCCAATATTTTCATCATCTGATGATCTAGCATCTGTTTCTACATGTCTTCTGCGGATTGTGGGCTAGACATGATGAAAGAAAGAAGATTTGACATCCCTGCTCCCTCCCTCCATCAAATGTCAACAAGGATGGTGTCGCAGTGGAAACTGCAAGGCTGCAACACCAGGGCTGCATGAATGCTATACTTCAGAAATAAAGACATGAAAAGCTATGAAGACTACAAGAAGTAATGTCAGGCTTGTTCCTCCCAAAGTGGTGTGTTGGGCACAAGGAAAGCCTGTTCCTGGCTCCAGTGCCCTCGACCACCAAAATCCCATCCTCCACCGACACGGGGGTGCAACCCACAGCAACAGGGTTGCCCAATTTAGTCGCCTCGTACAACAAGCAATGGGCGGGGTGCATACAAATACATACAAAGGCAACGCCTTCCTCTGCCTTTAGAAATGTGTCTAAACCTTCTGTGTTTTAATGTGAAGACAGTACATTAAGCTTATTTCAAAAGTTATATTTAGCATTTAAAATGACAACATACAGCATGCAGAGCATTTCTAGACTAGACTGTTCTTATGGTCGACGAAACGATATTATTTGGTCATCTATTACGCAAAGCTCTGTCGTCTGTTCCATCACAGGAATCGGAAGCTTCCAGACTCACAGATTGATTTATGGTGATGGCCCTGCTGCTTTATGCCCCGCTATGTTCAGCAAACCATCCACATAAAAGTAATTTACAATCTGGATTACGAACAATGTTTGATGACATGTGTGATTGGTGGGATAATGGAAAATCCTCTTATTTGTCAGTTTTAAAACATCCTTCAACATTTATTATGTGTTTCAACAGCCTGAAGCATAAGCAAGTTCTTTTAATGAAATCACAGGCAGTACATGTATGTACACCCATTAACAGGTGCGGATTTTGTATCAATTTCACTAAAACATACTATTTGGGTATTTGTCAAATTAATATTGCAGATGCTAAGAATTACAGACCCATGCATTTGACAGCTTTGTATTTATTTGTGTATCAATATATTATTTTTCATTGTGGACATGCACCTTGTTTTTTATTCAGTTAATCATAAATGCCATAATCTGACTTGTACTGTAGTATCATTCATGTATATGTTTACAGGAGATGTTTGACTTCAAAGTTTATGAAAAATCATTTTTTATCTCAATTGCCTTAACATTCAGAGAATGAAATCCCTTTCTGTTGACAAAGTCAGCCTCGTTGACCTTTGGCGTTTGGATTTTAATCTGTGTGCCGTCAACACAGCCGATCACATTTGGAAATCCCAGATAAATTATTTCATTAAATATTAGCGGTAATCCGAGCATGCTTGTGGAACTGAAGCAGAGCAATGTATTTTCATTACTTTTAGCTCGAATACGGTAAAGTGTTTTTCTTTAGGTGGCACCAGTGTCGTGTTCTAAATTTAGATCAAAATGGCGGCCTCCGGAGACTCGGGGAAAGCACCGTATGTATCCTTTTCGTGTATGTGTTTATTCAGACTGTTATATTAATGCTCAAATGTCAATTTGGGGTGTATTACTTACCAACAATGATGCATGCCATTAATTTGACACCTTGTAGCCTCAGACAATTTACGACGTGCCATAAGGTACTGACACGCAATACAAACTGAAAGGAGAGAGTGTGATATGTCATGATTCCAAACTTGACTTAAAAAATGTTTTGGTTTGACATTGCGCACATCCGTGCATTGCGCGTCGTTGCACGTGCAGTACATACCTCCAAAAAAGTCCTGCTATACAGCAAGATGCTATATGTCACAAAGATTAATCAGTAACATTCTGTTCTCTTAATTCACAGAATAATAGGTCTATGAATTAGGTGTTGCCTGATTAATTTCCATGTTCATACACTCTTCAAAAACAGAAAAGTACAGGTAGATTTTTAGGAAATTCAATGTACCTAATACAGTCGATATATTTAATTTAATATCATAGATACAGTGCAATAGATAATTTTGGAGCTTGATAGTCACATGGTGTGACAAATGCATTGAAAACTGTCATATCACACAAAGACACAAGGTTACGCTGAACTCAGTATCTCGTGTGACCGCCCCGGGCAGCAATCACAGCTCTGCATCTCCTCGGCACTGACTGGATAAGTGTACGAATACTGCGCCATTCTGCTTGTAACTGAACTGAACTGAACTTTATTTACGCTCAGGCCGCTATCAGCGGCATCGGAGGAACAAAATAATTCCAACAACATAATACGTATACATATAAATATAGAATACATACAAAAACATCTTGGCCGAGCATGCATTCATATTAATACAGATTTACTATGGCAGCAATATATGTTCAAAAAGAGGGAGAGTTACTTGATAGGTTTAAACAATGACATGATGATTTTACAGAATTTTGACAGTTTTCTCAATGTTCCTGGTCGTGAATTATTTAAAAAGTAAATTCATTTTATGCATACTGGGCTAAATGTAGTAGAATCTGTGTAAAAAGTGTTTTTAATGTTTTCTAAAGATGGACAAATATACAAATTATGAAATTCATTATCTACGTCAGATAATGTGAAAAGTTGTCATTTCCTCTCGGTTAAAGGTATATTTCTCCATCTCCCAGTTTCAATAGGTAGATTATGACCACAAGTTCTAAACTTAAGTAAGACTCACCAAGCGTTTTCCTGCAGTACGTTTAAATAATATTCAAAATTTAGGCAATCATTTTTGTTGATTCTATCCATTGTGCCTTTTGAAGACGTATCCCGTGCACTGGTCCAACACTGCAGGTTAATGTCATTTATTGTTTTATGGACTAGATGTTCAAGGTATGAGGGATTTTTTAAATTTTGTGAAAACCAAATGTAGCTATGTCCAAGTTCATCAAAAGTTTGTTATATATATGTAATCCATCTATGTTTACATTTCCCAAATAGGGCATCATTAAAAATGACAACGCGTTGGCCAGTTGTGAGAGAGTCTGAGGCGTGTTCTGACGTTGATGTACAAGTCAATCGAGTTCATCCCAGAGGTGTTCGATTGGGTTCAGATCATGAGATTTTGAGAGCCAGGGCAAGGTGTTGATGTTGGCATTATGTAGGTAGTGTGCGGTGGAGCGTTGTCCTGTTGACACAGCTCCCTCTGGTGGCCAATGATTGGAAGAAGGTGAGGATGAAGAATTTGATTCATGTAGCGATTTACTGTCAAAATTCCCTGAACCACACCCAAGTCAGATCTTGTGGTGTTGGATATGCCAACACACACACACCATGATACTACCGCCACCGAATTTGTCACATTCACGTACACAATGTGGGGCAAAATGCTCATTTCGACAACAATAAACATATTGTCTTCCATCTCGCCGGTGAAGAAGAAATCGTGATTCATCACTAAACGACACTCTTCTCCAGTTTCTCAAAATCCAAGGCTGTGAGGTATGGCACCAACGCAAGCGTCGCTGTCGATGGATCTGTTGCAAAACAGGGACGAAACGGGGGTCTTCTGGGTCGGATTCCAGCCTCGGTTCCTCACAGTCTGGTCCGATATTCTCCTCAAACCAGGGATGCGTCCTGCAGTCTCCGTAGCTGGGGCATTGCGATGACGTAGGTGGAACAATCGAATGTAGCAATCCTGTGCTGGGGTGGTAACTCTCGGTCGGATGGTCTGCAAAGGATTTGAACTGTGTGAATCGGTCACAAAGGCGACAAATGGTGCTGTGGTGGACGTTGAATTGGTGTGCAACAGACGACTGCGATTCCCCCTCTTTGGATACGTCCTATGGCGATGTTCACATTGGCGGCGCTGAGCCTCTGCATTTTCGAACTGGGAAAATGTTGACAATTGAATGACAAATTATTCGCTTTTGCTTGCCTTTTTATAGCCACTACCACGAGTTACGAATGCCATAACATGCAAATGCATTTTGCTTTACTGTTTTCCTCCATGACATTGTTGAAAAAGTGTGAAAACAATGTTGTTTAAAAGATTGCAAATCGACAATGGCTTTGTTTTGATACACCGTTTATCGAATATGAGGCCACCAATATTTTCCAATGAACAAATATAAAATTTATATACCAGATTTTTTGTGTAGTCAGATTCAATGAACTAAATACTACCTGTGCCTCTTTTTTGGAGTGTGTGTATCTAAAACAAAGGTTTTAATTTTTTTAGGTGAACAAGCTAAATCATCAAAAGTAATTTTTTTTATAAGTTAAGGACCCCTAGAAAAAAAGAAGATACCCGTACCAACCGAGGAATAATATTCCATTGAAAAATAAATTGTTGTGAGAATTAAAGCTCTGATTGAAAACGCAGCGAAAGTGATGACCTGTTTTTTTAAAAGTGCCAGAAATACAAACCTACCACGTCTTCTAATTGCCTTTGATATAATGGTTGCTCCAAAACTTTTATATTGTTCAGATGAATGGGGTTTTGTAATTAAGAGGTAATAGAAAAAATACCCTTAAATTCTTGAAACTTGCAGCCCGATTAAGAAATTAAACGCGAAATTGTATGGTATGTGGAGAACTTGACCAATTTATATTAAACTGTTTAAAAATATGATAACCTACTGACACAAACTGAGTTGCCAAAATTGCATGCATAAAATATCACATTTTTTGTATCGCTACATTACATACTAAACGATGTTGGACTGACTGAAGTGTTACATAAACCATGCATACGCACTACCAATTTGCTAGTTTCAACTATGGAAAAGACACTTAAGGATCCCTTTATACAAAAGTCGAGGGAAAGTATGGAGTCGAGTCCAAAGGGTATATACTATAAACACTAAAAGTAAGTAAATTATCTGTTACTCCCTAATACTTCAAATCATAACTTGCCCATTGAGACTGGCCGATGGCAGAATATACCAAGAGAAGAACGACTTTGTCAACTCAATGATTCACTTTCTTTTCAGATGCGATTCTCTTCTATAACATAAGAATTCTGTATATTCCAAACAATTCTACAAGTGGTCAAATATTTTTAAACTCTGCAGAACTGTATCACCTAATAGGTTAAAAGATATAAGAACTTTGTCCAAATATATTTTATGTCTATGTAGGTTAATTTGAAGGAACTGATGAACTTGTCACTCATGTTGATATGTTTGGTATTTGGAGCCACCATTCCAAGATTGTTAATTCTCCCTTTCAACATGAATCGTGAATGTACAATCGTTGATAGCATAGCAAGCTCCATAAGTGATATCTGTACAGCTTTTGAAGAGTGCAGACTGTTGATAGTTAGCATAGCAAGCTCCATAAGTGATATCTGTACAGATTTTGTGGTGTGCCGACTGTTGATAGTCAGCATAGCAAGCTCCATAAGCGATATCTGTACAGACTTTGAAATGTGCAGACTGTTGATAGTTAGCATAGCAAGCTCCATAAGCGATATCTGTACAGACTTTAAAGGTGCGCCGACTGTTGATATTTAGCATAGCAAGCTTCATAAGCGATATCTGTACAGATTTTGAAGTGTGCAGACTGTTGATAGTTAGCATAGCAAGCTCCATAAGCGATATCTGTACAGAATTTGAAGAGTGCAGACTGTTGATAGTTAGCATAGCAAGCTCCATAAGCGATATCTGTACAGACTTTGAGGTGCGCCGACTGTTGATAGCATAGCAAGCTCCATAAGCGATATCTGTACAGATTTTGAAGTGTGCAGACTGTTGATAGTTAGCATAGCAAGCTCCATAAGCGATATCTGTACAGACTTTGAGGTGCGCCGACTGTTGATAGTTAACATATCAAACTCCATAAGCGATATCTGTACAGACTTTGAGGTGCGCCGACTGTTGATAGTTAACATATCAAACTCCATAAGCGATATCTGTACAGACTTTGAGGTGCGCCGACTGTTGATAGCATAGCAAGCTCCATAAGCGATATCTGTACAGATTTTGAGTTTCGCCGATTGTTGATAGTTAGCATAGCAACCTCCATAAGTGATATCTGTACAGACTCTGAGGTTTGCGGACTGTTGATAGCAGCATATCAAGCTCCATAAGCGATATCTGTACAGACTTTGAGGTGCGCCGACACTTGATAGTTAGCATAGCAAGCTCTAAAAGCGATATCTGTACAGACTTTGAGGCTCGCTGATTATTGATAGTTAGCATAGCAAGCTCCATAAGTGATATCTGTACAGACTTTGAGGTGCGCCAACTGTTGATAGTTAGCATAGCAAGCTCCATAATTTAAGCGATATCTGGACAGACTTTGAGGTGCGCCGACTGTTGATTGTTAGCATAGCGAGCTCCATAAGCGATATCTGCACAGACTTTGAAGTGTGCGGAGAGTTGATAGTTAGCATAGCAAGCTCCATAAGCGATATCTGTACAGACTTTGAGGTGTGCCGACTGTTGATAGTTAGCAAAGCAAGCTCCATAAGTGATGTCTGTACAGACTTTGAGGTGCGCCGACTGTTGATTGTTAGCATAGCGAGCTCCATAAGCGATATCTGTACAGACTTTGAGGTGCGCCGACTGTTAATAGCATAGCAAGCTCCATAAGCGATATCTGTACAGATTTTGAAGTGTGCAGACTGTTGATAGTTAGCATAGCAAGCTCCATAAGCGATATCTGTACAGACTTTGAGGTGCGCCAACTGTTGATAGTTAGCATAGCAAGCTCCATAAGCGATATCTGCACAGACTTTGAAGTGCGCGGAGAGTTGATAGTTACCATAGCAAGCTCCATAAGCGATATCTGCACAGACTTTGAAGTGCGCGGAGAGTTGATAGTTACCATAGCAAGCTCCATAAGCGATATCTGCACAGACTTTGAAGTGCGCGGAGAGTTGATAGTTACCATAGAAAGCTCCATAAGTGATACCTGTACAGACTCTGAAGTGCGCCGGCTGTTGATAGTTAGCATAGCAAGCTCCATAGGCGATATCTGTACAGACTTTGAGGTGTGCGGACTGTTGATAGTTAGCATAGCAAGCTCCATAAGCGATATCTGTACAGACTTTGAGGTGCGCCGACTGTTGATAGTTAGCAAAGCAAGCTCCATAAGCGATATCTGTACAGACTTTGAGGTGCGCCGACTGTTGATAGTTAGTATAGCAAGCTCCATAAGCGATATCTGTACAGACTTTGAAGTGTGCGGAGAGTTGATAGTTACCATAGCAAGCTCCATAAGCGATATCTGTACAGACTCTGAGGTGCACCGACTGTTGATAGTTAGCAAAGCAAGCTCCATAAGCGATATCTGTACAGACCCAGAGGTGCGCCGACTGTTGATAGTTAGTATAGCAAGCTCCATAAGTGATACTGTACAGACTCTGAGGTGCGCGGACTGTTGATAGTTAGCATAGCAAGCTCCATAAGCGATATCTGTACAGACTTTGAGGTGCGCCGACTGTTGATAGTTAGCAAAACAAGCTCCATAAGTGATATCTGTACAGACTTTGAGGTGCGCCGACTGTTGATAGTTAGCATAGCAAGCTCCATAAGCGATATCTGTACAGACTTTGAGGTGCGCCGACTGTTGATAGCATAGCAAGCTCCATAAGTGATGTCTGTACAGACTCTGAGGTGCGCCTACTGTTGATAGTTAGTATAGCAAGCTCCATAAGCGATACCTGTACAGACTCTGAGGTGCGCGGACTGTTGATAGTTAGCATAGCAAGCTCCATAAGCGATATCTGTACAGACTTTGAGGTGCGCCGACTGTTGATAGTTAGCATAGCAAGCTCCATAAGCGATATCTGTACAGACTTTGAGGTGCGCCGACTGTTGATAGCATATCAAGCTCCATAAGTGATATCTGTACAGACTCTGAGGTGCGCCGACTGTTGATAGTTAGTATAGCAAGCTCCATAAGTGATATCTGTACAGACTTTGAGGTGCGCCAACTGTTGATAGTTAGCATAGCAAGCTCCATAAGCGATATCTGCACAGACTTTGAAGTGCGCGGAGAGTTGATAGTTACCATAGCAAGCTCCATAAGCGATATCTGCACAGACTTTGAAGTGCGCGGAGAGTTGATAGTTACCATAGCAAGCTCCATAAGCGATATCTGCACAGACTTTGAAGTGCGCGGAGAGTTGATAGTTACCATAGAAAACTCCATAAGTGATACCTGTACAGACTCTGAAGTGCGCCGGCTGTTGATAGTTAGCATAGCAAGCTCCATAGGCGATATCTGTACAGACTTTGAGGTGTGCGGACTGTTGATAGTTAGCATAGCAAGCTCCATAAGCGATATCTGTACAGACTTTGAGGTGCGCCGACTGTTGATAGTTAGCAAAGCAAGCTCCATAAGCGATATCTGTACAGACTTTGAGGTGCGCCGACTGTTGATAGTTAGTATAGCAAGCTCCATAAGCGATATCTGTACAGACTTTGAAGTGTGCGGAGAGTTGATAGTTACCATAGCAAGCTCCATAAGCGATATCTGTACAGACTCTGAGGTGCACCGACTGTTGATAGTTAGCAAAGCAAGCTCCATAAGCGATATCTGTACAGACCCAGAGGTGCGCCGACTGTTGATAGTTAGTATAGCAAGCTCCATAAGTGATACTGTACAGACTCTGAGGTGCGCGGACTGTTGATAGTTAGCATAGCAAGCTCCATAAGCGATATCTGTACAGACTTTGAGGTGCGCCGACTGTTGATAGTTAGCAAAACAAGCTCCATAAGTGATATCTGTACAGACTTTGAGGTGCGCCGACTGTTGATAGTTAGCATAGCAAGCTCCATAAGCGATATCTGTACAGACTTTGAGGTGCGCCGACTGTTGATAGCATAGCAAGCTCCATAAGTGATGTCTGTACAGACTCTGAGGTGCGCCTACTGTTGATAGTTAGTATAGCAAGCTCCATAAGCGATACCTGTACAGACTCTGAGGTGCGCGGACTGTTGATAGTTAGCATAGCAAGCTCCATAAGCGATATCTGTACAGACTTTGAGGTGCGCCGACTGTTGATAGTTAGCATAGCAAGCTCCATAAGCGATATCTGTACAGACTTTGAGGTGCGCCGACTGTTGATAGCATATCAAGCTCCATAAGTGATATCTGTACAGACTCTGAGGTGCGCCGACTGTTGATAGTTAGTATAGCAAGCTCCATAAGTGATATATGTACAGATTTTGAGGTGCGCAGACTGTTGATAGTTAGCATAGCGAGCTTCATAAGCGATATCTGTACAGCCTCTGAGGTGCGCCGACTGTTGATAGCATAGCAAGCTCCATAAGTGATATCTGTACAGACTTTGAGGTGCGCGGACTGTTGATAGTTAGCATAGCAAGCTCCATAAGTGATATCTGTACAGACTTTGAGGTGCGCCGACTGTTGATAGTTAGTATAGCAAGCTCCATAAGTGATATATGTACAGATTTTGAGGTGCGCAGACTGTTGATAGTTAACAAAGCAAGCTCCATAAGCGATATCTGTACAGACTTTGAGGTGCGCCGATTGTTGATAGTTAGTATAGCAACCTCCATAAGTGATATCTGTACAGACTCTGAGGTTTGCGGACTGTTGATAGGAGCATATCAAGCTCCATAAGAGATATCTGTACAGGCTTTGAGGTGCGCCGACTGTTGATTGTTAGCATAGCGAGCTCCATAAGCGATATCTGTACAGACTCTGAGGTGCGCCGACTGTTGATAGCATAGCAAGCTCCATAAGTGATGTCTGTACAGACTTTGAGGTGCGCCGACTTTTAATAGCATAGCACAGCAAGCTTTATAAGTGATATATGTATGATTATGTGGTTTATATGGTTTTCTAAACAGGATATTATGTGTTTCAGCTTCGTGTACTGCGAAACGACGCGAGAGGGCTGAACGTCTCCCAGTGACTACACAGAAGGTAGGCAGGCAGAGAGCCCACTGCTAAATCCTTCATACAATTAACAAGCTGGTGTAAAGACCCGTCGTGGCTGCCTCTTGCATGCTATCGTATCTCAGTTGTGTAGATGGGTGCTCATGTTGTCAACAACAGGGCTGCCTTTTGCATGCTATCGTATCTCAGATGTGTAGATGGGTGCTCATGTTGTCAACAACAGGGCTGCCTCTTGCATGCTATCGTATCTCAGTTGTGTAGATGGGTGCTCATGTTGTCAACAACAGGGCTGCCTCTTGCATGCTATCGTATCTCAGTTGTGTAGATGGGTGCTCATGTTGTCAACAACAGGGCTGCCTCTTGCATGCTATCGTATCTCAGATGTGTAGATGGGTGCTCATGTTGTCAACAACAGGGCTGCCTCTTGCATGCTATCGTATCGCAGTCGTGTAGATGGGTGCTCATGTTGTCAACAACAGGGCTGACTCTTGCATGCTATCGTATCTCAGTTGTGTAGATGGGTGCTCATGTTGTCAACAACAGGGCTGCCTCTTGCATGCTATCGTATCTCAGTTGTGTAGATGGGTGCTCATGTTGTCAACAACAGGGCTGCCTTTTGCATGCTATCGTATCTCAGTTGTGTAGATGGGTGCTCATGTTGTCACCAACAGGGCTGTCTTTTGCATGCTATCGTATCTCAGTTGTGTAGATGGGTGCTCATGTTGTCAACAACAGGGCTGCCTCTTGCATGCTATCGTATCGCAGTCGTGTAGATGGGTGCTCATGTTGTCAACAACAGGGCTGACTCTTGCATGCTATCGTATCTCAGTTGTGTAGATGGGTGCTCATGTTGTCAACAACAGGGCTGCCTCTTGCATGCTATCGTATCTCAGTTGTGTAGATGGGTGCACATGTTGTCAACAACCGGCTGCCTTTTGCATGCTATCGTAACTCAGTTGTGTAGATGGTACTCATGTTGTCAACAACAGGGCTGCCTCTTGCATGCCATCGTATCTCAGTTGTGTAGATGGGTGCTCATGTTGTCAACAACAGGGCTGCCTGTAAAGATAATCGGCTGAACTGGGATTCGAACCCACAATCATCGGTTTCTGGCGTGCCCAAGGGACGGAAATCTGAACAGCGAATCGCGGCGCCCTAGACGACTAGATTTGTTTACATCTCGCTGCACTCTGTGACCTAAGGCTGAACTGAGGTTCGATCAGTTGATGTGCAACAAAAGTACACTTACAATGATGTCACAATGCTAATGACCTGATGACATTGTCTAAAGTAGACGTTTTTCTCTGCCAAATACGATCTCGGTAATTCACAATCTCGTCGTCTTGGCATTTGCATACACAAGTCGGCATAGTTTAACAAAGGCAAAATATACATCTTTTTCCCTAGAGTTGTGTTGCAAATTGTTGGTGCTGAAATTTATAAAATAATAAGATAAAATAAATATGATCAGTGAGGCATGTGTTTCTCACACTTTTAACCATTGAAATTATTGGCTTCAAATCTGGCTCACAGCAATTGTTCATCGGCAATACTTTGAATGGCACAAACGTAAATATCAAGCAAACCGAAAAAAAAGTGACAACACCCTTTCCACAGCCAATATAATTTTCTGCATAAAGCAGAGTCGATTGTACGATTCCGACTATATCATGAGCATGTGTTTATAAATCACTATCAAATAGTAATGTAACCAAGTGTTCGCGAAAAGGTGAGCGTATCCTGCCCCGCCGGTGGCACCCGTCACAAACGCATGGCAAGTGAGTTGTTCACCTGAAACAACACGGGAACACATGGTACAAGTCAAAATGAGGAATTGCATCGGACATCATTTTGTCACTGATGTGTCATATTTGGAAAGGTGTACTATAAAACGTGTTGGTCAAGAAAAGTATCGAAATTGCGCGTTTTCTCAGCCCTGGGCATATTATGGAATTAGCAGATTTAAGCTGAGAAGCACAATATCTAAATTTAAGGGCAGGGCTGAGGAACCACAGATGACCAATGAAAGGAAGAATGACTGTCACATGTGAAATGAAACAATACACACAAGTGAAATGAGCGAGCCACACTTTAACAAAAGAAATTGTTTTCTTTTTTCAAGGAGTGAATTAGTCATCTGTCAACAAAGTAACAAGAACCAAATAGCGCAATTATGAGTGTTTGTCACATGCGTTAAAACAGTCCTGAGAATCTAGAATACCATCTATGTTAAGGGCCCAATGTGTCGTGTATACATGGAAACCTCTAACAATTGTGGTGCAACATTTGGTCAAAGTGGCCATATAGAAGCGTGCTACAACAATTCTTGAAGATCTCTCGGTTTGGGAGATCAATCCATTTTACCATTTAATTTAAGCCCATGGGCATAAACACGTTTTAATATTGTTATTTATATTCGAATAAATAACAAGGAGGCTTAAAACGTGTACTCCCGGTATTGATTATAAGAGGTGTTTGTTTTTTCCAAAAGGACATTTCGCGTCTGATTCGCACGGTTGTCATTACAGCGAGGGGCTGTGGTCAAAACGTTTGCTCGTCTCGCCCAACGCATACATGCAACTTCGATTGCCCACATGAGAAGAAAGCGTGGAACGTATTTCTGATGTCCTCCGACGTGCTGTTGCTGGAATACTGCACATAATAAACGGCATAAAACCATACTCACTCACTCTGTCCCCGTAAGGCGGCATGTACTGTAACTCGTACATAAATGCGTTTGACTCACTTGGTGCCACTGGACCGTGAGGGAAATTACCCTTTTCATCCGTGCAGATATTAAACACTGTGTGCGTAAAATCAAAATCATAACCGTCATCATGGCGTTAACATAGTGTGACTGACATTTTATACAGTGCCACGGATGTCGAAATATTGTGAGATTAGTAAAGTAGTTTCCGACCTTTTTCTGCCTAGTTTAAACTTCAAGCGAATGGCGGCGAATTTTGGTTATGCACCCTTGTCACATGCAGGTGTTTTAGTGTCAGGGAACCAATCTGAAAAATAAATCTGATTAGACTACTCATAAAGATTTACTTTTCCCTACCGTAGAGTTGGCGTAAGACTACTGACGTTTACTCCGCAAGAGAAGTTGTTTTCAAGTATAGCATATTTTATCGAATGTGTGTCATGGCGATTTGGCGGGCGCTAGAATCTAGTTAACTAGTCAGGGACTGATTGCACTGTAAAGTTCGATTTGCTTTTCCTTTCTTTGAAACAGGGATAATGGCGTTATGATTGCTTTGCTGAAATAGTAAATATCGTTTGTCTAATGTACATGGAACATGTTTGATTGTGCAAGATAATTATTGATAACTATTATGAATGTATAGACAATGTAATACAAAATCTCCTCTGAAAATGGAATATGTTATCATAACACGATATGGTTCGTATTTCCAACATTGTGCATTTGGTATGAAATCTAATGAAGATTACATTCACAAATGATTGATGTTTAGTGAACTCTTGATTACCGTATGACATTCTATCGCATCATTAATG